>NW_024070212.1:19529302-19711025 GCF_014754425.2 Oryx dammah
TAGAGTTTCTGAGTATGGCTAATGTGGAACTAAGTTCACTGGCCCGGCTGCCCAGCTTAAATAAACTTCGGAAGGTAAGTTGGCATTAGGCATGAGAGTATCATGATTTTGATGCCAAGGGGTACTATGCACATTTTTTCCCACATGAAATGATGATTCTGCCTTTTAATTAGAAGCCCCTATGTTTCTAGAGGTAAGAAAATGGGTTGTGTAGCATTTTGAAATCCTCTGTAATATTGCTTTGGTTGTGGAAATTTAATAATGAAATCATTTAATAATGAAATCACATGAATTTTAACACCTGCCAAATGTTTTTCTCTGAAGCGTAAAATGCAACTATTATACAGCTGGAACCAAACCTGGTTAGAAGTCTGTAGAGATTCTAATATTTTATTTGGTGGTCATAGATGGGAATTTGGAAATTAAAGACTTCTGAAAGTCTTTCTTGAAGGCAAAGAGAATGACAATTGTTTTCTTCTTTAAGTTGATATATTTTAGAAATCTTTAATGTGTCCTAAGCCTTTGCCATTCATTGTTTTCTTCTCATGTTGAATATATAGTTGGAACTTAGTGACAATATAATTTCTGGAGGCTTGGAAGTCCTGGCAGAGAAATGCCCAAATCTTACCTACCTCAATTTGAGTGGAAACAAAATCAAAGATCTCAGTACAGTAGAAGCTCTGGTAAGTGGAAAGGTTTGTCTCGGGACTTGTTTTTTTTGGTTGAATTTTCTGAGATTTGCTTGAGTTTTATCCTATTGACTTGTAATTCACTCTTGTGAAACTTTTGACTTTCTTATATCTTGTTATACAGATGATACTGCTTTATTTTCCTTTGGAGTAAAACATTCAGATAAATGTTTAAATCAGTAGGAAATTATTTATTTTATCATCAACTTTAGGAGTTGAATATCTGGTTGTAAAATTTCCAATATTTTCTTAAATTCTGTTCCTTCTTTCTTGATTATTTTTTGAGTTATTTCATTATTTGCTCCTCAGTTTCCTGGTATGAGGGAAGGAAAGGAGATGAAGTGAAACTCTGAAAACTTAAGGAAAAAAAAAAGCTTGGGGGAGGTTGAAATTGTTGAAAATAAACTTGATTGTGGATTTAAACTAGCCATGTTATTGTTGTTGCCTCTTTATGCACAGATTCAGTCATCAAAGTATATTGAGTGCCACTACAGGCGAAGCACTAAGCCAGGTGCTCGAGATAGCAGTGAACAAAACAGAGTTCCTGCTCTTGTGGCGTTTACGCACCAGGGCCTATTAGGAGAATTAACTGTGCTTGATATAATAACCCTTCACTATAAAATTCTAAACATCTGAAATTCTCTTGACTTCAAGTTCTATACATTTTCTGGTTCATGAATTAAAAAAGAATAACATGAGATTTTAAATCGTGAGTGTAATTTTTTACTTTTTACCTTTCTAGCAAAATCTTAAAAATTTGAAGAGTCTTGACTTGTTTAACTGTGAGATCACAAACCTGGAAGATTACAGAGAAAGTATTTTTGAACTGCTGCAGCAAATCACATACTTAGATGGATTTGACCAGGAGGATAATGAAGCACCAGATTCAGAAGAGGAGGATGATGAGGGTAATCATTCTTAATACTATAAATGTATCACAATTATAGCCTCTGCCCTAGCTAGTAAATTAGATTGGACTTGGGTATTTAAGTGTGGGGGATAAAAGATGTAAGACAAGAAAAACTTTAAACCCATAGCCCTAGTCCTGTATTTGTTCTGATTTCTGATTGCTTTGGGGAATTTAATGGTTATTATAATATTAAGCTCCATGAAATTTTATATTTATGTAAACCTCACCACTACTCAGTAAAATGGTATCTTTTTTTTTTTTTTGGTAACTTTAAAAATAGTATTAAAAACAAACCAAAAACCATTCATCACATAATTATCCATAAAAGTCACAAAGTAGAAACAAGTATATAACAGATAAACAAAATGTGATATATCCATACAATGGAATCTTAATCAGCCATAAAAATGATTGAAGTACTGATGCATGCTACAATGTGTGTGAACCTTGAAAACATTTTGCTAAGTGAAAGAAGCCATATTCAGAAAGCCACATATTGTATGACACTGTTTATATGAAATGTCATACAATATGTGTGGCATTTGCCTCATATTCGTAGGTAAATTCATAGAGACAGAAAGTAGAGTAATGATTGTTAGGGATCTGGGAGAGGAGAATAGTGAGTGACTATTAATGGATATAGGGTTTTCTTTTGTAGGGGGTGATGGAAATATTCTAGGAGTTGAACATTTTCAGATAAATTGGTGACTAATAGATCAGATGACAGAACAGCTGTTATTAGTGATGGGACACTGTTGCTATTGGTTGAAAAGTTTTTCACTTGTAAGAAGAAATTTGATGGATAAACAGTGTTACAAAATGATGGAATGATTGTCAGGTTTTGAAGACTATGAAGTAAAATCAACTTCAGTACATGTAATGTTTTTAAGAGAATCTATACATTGGGGAAATTTTAATGTTTAGATACTGTATTTCTCAAATAGTAAATAGGGGTGTTATAAAAGGGAAATCTTAAAAAAAAAAATCACCCTGAGATACTTTCTACCCATTGGCTTAAGAATCTGAGGGGCCAGGGCAAAAATATTTGCCCAGACGTTTGCTCATCTTTTAAAATATTCTAAAAGATGGAGATGAAGATGATGAAGAGGAAGAGGAAGATGAAGCTGGTCCACCTGAAGGATATGAGGAAGAGGAGGAGGAAGAAGAGGAGGACGAGGATGAGGATGAAGATGAAGCAGGCTCAGAACTGGGAGAGGGAGAAGAGGAGGTGGGCCTCTCATACTTGATGAAAGAAGAAATTCAGGTGAATAGACCTTATATGCAGTGAAAATTAACTCTTTAGGCATAGCGTTAAGTAATATAAAAAGTAAGTTGTGTAGAAATTTGAGAGTTTTTTTCACAATTCTGTGTGTATCCACCTGCTTTTTTCCCCCACTGCCCCCCAGTTTATACTATATCCAGATAATCATAATCCCTATGATTTTGCCTCCCAGATATCTTTCAAATCCATCTTTCCCTCAGTAGCATGGTATAGTGGAAACATTGCAAGTGTTTCTGAGCCCCAGTTTCTGCATTTATACAACTGAGATTTATACCGACTTCATAGAGTCGTTAAGGATTTAACAAACTAATATGTGTGAAGTATCTAGTTGCTGTCACATTGTAGGCACTCATGGAAACTTTCCTTTCCCCTAATTATTTTTTGTTTATGCTTTTCTAGTAGTTTTCTAAATGGTCTCTCTGAGAACAGCATTACTACTTAGGTGTATCCTCCACAATGCCTGCCTGTGTGGTCTGCATGCAAATGTGATTGTATCACTAGCCTGCTTGAAACCCTTTAATGTTTCCCTGTTACCATCACGATATACAAGGCTGTGCATTATGTAGCCTCTGCTTCCTTCTCTAGCTTCATCTCCCTTAGTACCAAATTAAATCATCACACGAAGCTATTATTGCCTGTCTGTACACACATTGTTTACTTTATCCGAAATGACTTGCTAGCCATGCCTTCTAATGAACTTTTCTTTTTTCTCAGGTAAACATTAATATACTAAAGCATGTAAAGTGGACCGACTCCATGAAATACTATATATGTACATACTTGTGTAACCACTACTCAGATTGTGCCTCATGATCCTTTACACTCAGCTTTCTGTAATTTTAAAGGGACAGCCACTCCTTCCTCTTTTACCTTTGAACCTATAGACATTTTGTAAAAACTTATTTGGCCACTTTCTACTAGATGGCTCCTTTAGGGAAGGGCTATTCATCTTTGTGTCTCAGCATCTAATACATTGATTGGGACATAGTAGGTTCACAGGAAATGTCATTTGACTAGAACGAATGATCTGTAGTCGCTAGGAGTTTAGATAAGTTATTAAGTTTTCTCTTAATGTAAAATTATTGAGTTTTGTTTTCATCAGTCATAATTTAATATTTATTATTAAAAATAACCTCTTATTTAAACTAGAAATTGTATTTTTGTTTTCCTAATGACTTTTACATTACTTAAACAGTATCACTGATTAATGATGATTTTTCTCTGATACCATTTTAAATATGAAACTAGTGTAGGAAAAAAATGGCACTTAAATTTGCTTGGGGCCTTAGTTAGGATCTTTACAGTAATGAAGAATAGAACTTTTAAGTATTCAGGGAGAAAGGCAACCTATTCAGTTTTTATCAGCATACAACTTGAATATTTTCCCCATAAATTTTAATTTATTTAGTAAAATAATAGATTTGTTATTTTGTAATTTGACTTTTTTTGCCTTTGGCTGCACTGCTCCATTTGTGCGACCTTAGTCCCCTGATCAGGGATCAAACCCATGCCCCTACTACAGTGGAAGTACAGAGTCCTAACCACTAAACCACCAGTCCTTGCAGTTGACTTTTATTTTCTGTGCCAATAATTCTTCTTTAAATAGTATTAAGTCATTTAACAATGACCTTCAGCTAACTTTGAATGTTTATATTCATCCTTCTGTTGAGTATTGGGAAATATTAACTAAAAATGATGTGGTGAAGTATAGAGCAAACATCTCTAAGATAATATATACAACATTAAGTCAATGTGGTACCCAGGTAGCTGAGTCCAGAAGTTTTCAATCATGATGAGGTAATTTGGGTGTTTTTTTAAAATGAAGTCTTGTTTTTAGAAGCTAAAAGCCAGAGAACCTTCAGAAAGTAAGATTTCAGAAGGAAATAGAAGTGATATTTGATTAGCTACTTTTTTGTTTATTTCTATTTCAGCTGCTCTTCAGATGTAAGGAATTAATATGTATAAAGAAGGACTTATATGTAGTATACTTCATTAAAAATGGAGATGGAGGATTTAGGAGAATTGGGAATTACCGTGTTTTTGCACTATTCACAGTATTAACACAAATGAGGAAACATTTTATAAACCACTAATTAGGAAAAGACCATAATCTTTACAGAGCAAATACCTGGTAATCTAATAGATTATATGTGTGTGTGTGTGTATTTAGCTGTGCTGGGTCTTCACTGTAGCACATAGGATTTAGTTTCCTGAACTCCACGCTCCCTGCCTTGTAAGCACTGAGTCATAGCCAAAGGATCACCAGGGAAGTCTCCAGATGATATATATATTTTTAAAGGCATAAAAAGATGATATATTTTTTAAAAGGCATAAAAACATGAATTGATTAATCATGTTTTATATAAAACAAAATCCAGAGAAACAGTTTGCTTTTTAAAGTTGAGCTTTTCTAAATTACCATGGAATACATGTGATTAGTATTTCAAGTGGTTTGATTTTTTTTTAATTTATAAATATTTAAATACCCTCATTTGTCATTCCTTGAAGATTTGAAGTGTTTAAAAAAATGTTCTTTACTTTCTCCTTTTCCTCTCCCTTTCCCTACTCTTCTCCCCTCTCCTCTACCCCCTTCTCTTCCTTTTTTATGTAAGTGTAAGCCCACATATTTTCCTAATTTTTACTGTAGTTGCTTAGTTTATTTGCTACCTCATCAATTGCTTATGCTTTTTGTAGCTTGGATGTCCTGGTATGGAGTGTTTTTAAGGTTTGAATTGACTAAGAATGGTTTCTGATATATGTCATGTAGTTTAGTTTCTCAGGGGCTTCAAGCTAAATGCGGGAAAAATAGGTGCTGATTAATGTTTCTAGATACAAATGGAGCTGTGGTTATTTTGAAAAAGGTGGGTCGTCCAAGTTTTTCTTAACTACCAAGCAGTTTTTAACATCTGCCATTTTAAACTGTTTTAAGGAAGTGTACACTGTTTTGAAGTTGGAGGGGGCCCCTAGATTGATTGCATTTTTAAAAATATATATTAGAACTTAACCATCTGGAACACAACCAAGCGCAAGGCAGTAATGTTTAAAATGTAAAAGTGTAAAAGGTCTAAGTAACAAAAGACGTTTTCTTTGTAGGACAGTATTCAAGCTGTTACTCTAAACCTATTTTCTCTTTTATATTCAGTTCTTTGGTAAGCTTCTTGATGTAGTTTCTGAATCCATAGCAGATTAAAATTGAAATAGTAACTGTAAAACAGCAGGCATTAGGAAAAGATACAACTCAAAGTAGAGGCCAAGAGTCTCTTTAAAAAGGAGAAAACCATCTTACATATATTAATAGTCTTTGAGGAAATTGGCATATACTAATTAGTATACTGCTCATCATCAAAATGGTAACTGATAATTCAAGGAAAAGGTTTAGCATAAAATGGTAGAAGTGTGCCATGCATTTTAGAGATTTTATCCCAATTTGCTTAAAAAAAAAAAAAGGTGATAATGTTTGAAGGCTGTGTTTAAACCTTAGTTATCCAAAACACCTCATCCCACAAGAGTTATAGATCAAATTTTATTGTGATTTTTATTGATATTTGCTATTTTGCTGTGTAGATTTTTAGATGTAGAAAGAACTTAGAGATCTTTCTAGATGAATACTTTTTTCATTGATTGGAAAACCGAGGTCCAGAGAGATTAAGTGACTTACTCTATACGTATAACTGTGTTGGAGCTATGATTCAGGTGATTCCTTCCACAGTCTATGAAACAGAAGACTGTGTCTTTGAAATAGTCAATAATTACTCTGTCTATTAGCCACTGGGCACATTGCTTATTTAGTTAAAGTAAAATAAAATTCAGTTCCTCATTTGCACTGGTCACATTTCAGATGCTCAGTTGCCGTGTGGGGCTAGTGGTTACTGCATTGAACAGCACAGATACAGAACATTTCCATTGTTGCAGAAAGTTCTTTTGAACATTGCTGTTCTCAACCATAACTTATTTTCATGAAAAAACTAGATTTAGTTAGGCTTTTAGAAAGACCTCTGTAAATTAGGCAGAGGTTGTCAGAACATAGGATGACCATATATTTTTTTCCTGTTGGAATGTATTGTTATCAAAGAGTGAAAAGCCCATGTCATGGATTGTTTATTCTCAAACTGAATTTTTTCTTTTAATTGAAGTATAGTTGATTTCCAGTGTTGTGTTAGTTTCTGGTATATAACAAAGTGATTCAGTTATATATATATATACACACACTTAATCTTTTACATTTTGGTTTATTGCAGGATATTAGATCCCTGTGCTATACAGTAGGACCTTGTTTAACTATTTTATGTATATAGTAGTTTATAGCTCCTAATCCCAAACTCCCAATTTATCCCTCCTTCATCCCCTTTGGTAACCATAAGTTTGTTTTCTGTGTCTGTGAGTCTATTTCTGTTTTGTAAATAAGTTTATTTGTGTCATATTCAAACTGAATATTTGAATCTCAAGGATGAAGAAGATGATGATGACTATGTTGAAGAAGGGGAAGAAGAAGAAGAAGAAGAAGAAGAAGAGGGTGAGTTACATTAGCCATTCAAAAATCCTAAAAAGCCTTTATTCATGGGTTTTAAAGAATGTCTATAATTCAAATTATCACTGATCTCTTTGATATTCATAACATATCACACAATTCCTTGAAAGGTATAAAACCTTCTTAAAGAGGAATTTTCTCAGGATATTCATTAATTCCATTTAAAAGGGAAAAAAAAACAGCTTATAACATTTGTTTCAAAACAGGAGTGAAGAGATAATGGGGCCATAAGCTCAATTTATTATTTTTTTATAGACTTTAATTTGGAAGACGGTGAAACCTTATTTATGAGAGAAGAGCAGTTGAACTCCAGATAATGCCTGTTTTAGATTTGCCCTCTCGTTGGGCTTCCCTGGTGGCTCAGAGGTTAAAGTGTCTGCCTGGAATGCGGGAGACCCGGCTTCGATCCCTGGGTCGGGAAGATCCCCTGGAGAAGGAACTGGCAACCCACTCCAGTACTCTTGCCTGGAGAATCCCATGGAGGGAGGAGCCTGGTAGGCTACAGTCCATGGGGCCGCAAAGAGTCGGACACGACTGAGTGACTTCACTTCACTTCACTCTCTTTACCTAGGTCTTTCAAGAAATATAAAAATTTAGTAACAGTTCCATTAATGTTTCTTGATCTGTACTTCATGATTTGACCACAAGGGTGCATAGCAAGCTATCATTATTTATGGCTTTCTAAGTCTATTAAGGTTGTTTCAATACTCAACTTAAAAGTAATGCAGAGGGGAAACCTAACCTATAATTTTCTTGTGCCATTAACTTTAACTAAGATAGATTCAAAATTTTGTAGCCTAACAAATATTCATTTGTTAAAATTAAGTATTTTTTTTTCAGAAGAAGAAGGTCTTCGAGGGGAAAAGAGGAAACGAGATGCTGAAGATGATGGAGAGGAAGAAGATGACTAGATCATTCTAAGACCAGATTCCCTAATGTTCCTGGGTGTGCAACAGAGTGATCACATCTTCTTTGTTTTTTCTTGTATGATAGCTATCCCTACAGAATATAATGTGTAACTTTTTATAGGAAAAGTGTGGTTTTACTATTTTTGCCTTATCATTCCAAATAAGATTAACTAGTCTGTTAATGATCATATTGTATGTAGAGAAAAATTTTCATTGACCCCCCCCATTGTGAAATTCCCTAGCAATTTATTTAGAATCTTAAATTTTCTAATTAAAGCTCATTGTATTAGTCATTTTTAGCATAATTAAAATATGATCGCTTTTACACAGGCATAGTATGGTGCATTTCATTCATAGGGTTTTTAAGTTATTTATAAATTCATTGAAATCACAGTTGGCTGAAATCTGGAATGAAAATAGTCTCTTGAATGCTAAGTTGGTTATTTTTTTAGAGGCAACCCAGAGATCTTTAGTTTGAAGGCAGTGCCTTTTTTTTTGGCTGAGGGTAATTGAGTGCTTTTTTGTCACATGAGTAGCTTGGAAAGTAGGAGCAGAATAGTAAAGGTTTTATTCAACAATATAGTTCATGGCATTTGTGGAGCCTTCTAAAACCCTTTAAGCTAGGTGACTAAGAAGATTTTTGTTTTCAAGGAAAAATTGCTTATACTGAGTTGAGAGACATGTAGGTGAGCCCTTTCTTGTTCCAGCTGAAGATCATGGCCTGCCAATGGTTGTTATTTTAAGTGTGCACTCTTGTTTTCCTCTCAGTGATTCTCTTATGATCACCTTCCTTTCTTGTTTCACTCCTTTCCCTCTTCGCAAAAAACAATTGGGAAACAGGGACACCCAGGATGACTCTGTTTTATACCTCAACTACCTTTTCAGACCTGTGTCAGTCTTAAACAAGCTAAGTGAAAGAAACTGAATATTTTCTGAAATATGGATATTATTATCAATACAGTTTTATGCAACAGACTCTGCTTACTGTAAATCTATCTTGACTGGATGTACAGACTGTATTAGGAAGATGGAGAAAGAAAAGAACAGAGGAGACTCTTGGAAGCAGCATTGTGTTCCTCAAAGTGAAAGTGAAGTCACTCTTAGCGACCTCATGGACTGGAGCCTACCAGGTTCCTCCATCCATGGGATTTTCCAGGCAAGAGTACTGGAGTGGGGTGCCATTGCCTTCTCTGAAAGTCAGAACAATTGCCTGGTGATAATGAGACATTCAAATCAGATTAGCTTTCCAAATGATTTAGATACCACTCTGCAAAGCATGGGCTTCCCAGGTGGCACTGGTGGTAAAGAATTCACTTGCCAGTATAGGAGACGTAAGAGATGCGGGTTTGATCCCTGAGTTGGGAAGATCCCCTGGAAGAGGGCATGGCAACCCACTCCAGTATTCTTGCCTGGAGAATCCCAGGGACAGAGGGGCCTGAGTGGCTATAGTCCATAGGACTGCAAAGAGTCAGACATCACTAAAGCAACTTAAGAATGCACACACTGCAAAGTAGTTCTAATTTTTCTGAGCAGAAGCTTTATTCTTTGTAGTTTTAAAGCATTATTACCAGTTATAGCATTTAATTGGAATACACTGGACAGCTGGGAAAATATTTGAAACTAAATCAATATTAAGATTTGTTTTCAGGTAGATGTCTATTAAAAATAGAAACATTTGGGATAACAGAGTGTGTGTTTCCTTATACAACTACTAAATATAATATGAGTAGGCAAGTACATCTTTTTTGTTGTTATGGAGGCTCCATGTTCAAGGCAATTGCTTTCTTAATTTTAGCTAGCTAAAAATTTTTTCCCCTTTGTTTTGAATATGTGTAAGTTTTTTAAAAGTATCATCAAATTAGTTGGTTACACTTGCATACTGGGACACATTTAAATTACTGAGAATAGTATTACTTCTTTCTTAGTTTAAAATGTATGACAGGGTTTTAGAGTAAAAAATTACAAAGTTATTTCTGGATAAACTAAAAAAGCTGCATAACTGAAATAAAACTGTTGGAATTAGTTTAGTTGGGGGGTTGGAATCTCCAAAAGGCTAACATTTTACTCCTTTTTAACAATTATAATACCCTGTTTTAATTCCTAAGAATTCTTATTGCATAATATGCCAGATTATAAGATACTTTAAAAGTTAAATCTATATATTGACTTTCTTATCAATCATCTTATTGTGCAATCAAAATGATCAAAATTAGAGTTCTTTGGTTTGAAAACAACACTTAGAGCCTCCAAATAACTTTTTAAGAGTTATTTAGCTTTGTGGGTGATATTTTCATGCAAATAAGTAAGGGTGGGTTTTATATTTTGTAGAAGTTTTTGGTCCTATTTTAATGCTCTTTGTATGGCAGTATGTATATAGTGTGTTAAATTCCTCAAGACCCTCCTTGAAAACTTTGAAGTTAATACTTTTGTGCAACTGTGTTTTGAATAAAGCCATGACAGTGTTAAAAACAAACAAAAAAAGGCAGTACTGATTATTATTTTATTGTTTCTGACCCCTGTTTTTTTCTGTGACTGCTGTAATTTAAAGTTTTTGAAAGTGAATTGCTTCAAATAAATTGAAGAGTTGTTACTGATTAGTTTCACTGTATGACATTTTTTGAACATCACCATTGGAGGTCTTTCCTAAAATAGAATCAGCTTGAAATTTAACATTCAATTGTGAATGTGATATGAGATAATACAGTGTAATAGTTTAACTCATTAACTTTTCCTAAGGGGTTGCAAACTGAGCCAGTACTTTTTGTATTTTGATTTGAAGTAATAATATCTACAGTTGAGGTAACTATTGTTTATATTTACCCAAAGTGATTATAAACCTTGTAAGCAAATAGTTTTCTAAAATGAGTCTAAAGTCTCCATTAGTACTGTGTTTATCTTCAGAGTCCTTAGATAATATAAATACAAATAATTCTTGCATGTTTATCTTGAGTAAATCCAACCTGAAACAAACTTTATCTGCTCTCATTTTGGTTTTCCTGTGATAAGTGGTTTTTTAAAAGTTTCATTTGTAGGCAACTCTGGAATTTGATAAAGTCAAGGCACAAGTATAAAGTAATGTTTTCATATATTTTAATTATGGAACTCTGCCTCCTGAGAGATGGAAAATACTGAAGTACATTTCAACTGCAGGGATTATTGAA
Source organism: Oryx dammah (assembly GCF_014754425.2). Taxonomy (NCBI): domain Eukaryota; kingdom Metazoa; phylum Chordata; class Mammalia; order Artiodactyla; family Bovidae; genus Oryx; species Oryx dammah. The sequence continues at coordinate 19,540,781 of NW_024070212.1, forward strand.
ATTAGTATGGTATTTTCTGGTTTTATGGCTTAAAACAATTCAAAACTTATCCCTTCTGGTTAAAGATGATGGTAGTAATAACACTAGTTTTTGGTGGAGATGTTAGATAATGAAGCCATTCTTTGAGAGAATGGGATTCAAAAACACTTTTAAGTATTGTTTATTCTTTCCCTCATAGTTCAGTCAGTAAAGAATCTGCCTGCAGTGTAGGAGACCTGGGTTCTATCCCTGGGTAGGGAAGATCCCCTGGAGAAGGAAATGGCAACCCACTCCAGTATCTTTGCCTGGAAAATCCCATGGACAGAGGAGCCTGGTGGGGTGCAGTCCATGGGGTTGCAAAGAGTCGGGCACGATTGAGCAACTAACAAACACAACTTCATTCCTTGTTCTGTATTTTAAAAAGAGGCTTTGGAACATGTGACATTCATTATTCCCATGGCTGAAAATTTTCCCTCTGTTCTTCCTAGTACTGGATGCAATGATATTTTATAGCTGTTGCTTAATAATAGCATTCTACTACTGCATTCCTTTTTCATGTACTAATCAGCCTAAGATTTGAGAACCTGTCTTAGATAATTTGGTTTTAGGCAGCTACTTGTGTTACTAGTCTAATGAAGAGCCCTAACATGGAGAACAGGTTTTACCACAAAAGTAGGAGACAGATTGGATCCCTGTGTCAGGAAGATCCCCTGGAGGAGGAAATGGCAACCACTCCAGTAGTCTTACCTGGAAAAACCCCACGGATAGGATCTGGGCAGGCTACAGTCCATGGGGTTGCAGAGTAGGACACACATGCCACCTTTCTGTGTGGTAAGACCGTGTGGTTATCCCATGACAGCAGTTCTGCTTGAGAAAGAATCAGAAGTGAGCGAAGTTAAGGACTTTCAATTTTATGAGTATTTGCAAATTATTTTTTTGTTAAAGCATCACTTGTACCTGGTTATTTATAAAATGAACATGTCCACATTACACATCTGCAGGCCACCAAATGAGGCATACAACGCTGGTGAAAACTCATTCTAGCTGTTCAAAAAGTGATTTTGACCCCGTAAATAGTTCCCTAATTTCTGAATCTCCTATTCAGTGCTCAGACTGCACCATCTTGCAGATGAAGGCCATGACCTGCGCCCTCCATTTTAGTTGTAAACTTTTCCTGGATAGACTCACCCCCACAGCTCCAGAATTAACAGAGGCTACGGAGTTTCTCCACTAGGAGGCATTTTCTCCCACAGTCCTTTTCTAAGCACGAAAGAAGCCAGTAACTGTGCTCAATGGAGCTCAAGGCCATTTATAAAGACTAGCTCTGTCTGAGCAATACTGAGGTTGGTAGAAGAAAATATAAATATTATGGAACGAACTGGAGTTGGAGCAACTTTTATTTATTTTTTTAAACTAATGACAGCAGCAACAGAGGAAGCTAGCATCTGCAAGGGAAGCAACAAGTACCATCACAGTGCAACTCAAGCAGAGACACCAGTGCAGGTTTTTAGCGGTGCACCCCGCCCCCGTTTTCTGAAAATATTCTGAGTTGAAAACAATCTCACTTGTGCAGTGTTGAGGATTTATTATTTGTAGGAAACGAGTGAAATCTTTCTGAATAGGATTCCACATTTGAGGGGAGGGGGCGGGATGTGTGTCTTATTCTTACCACGCTGTCCATATTGGGATATGTGGAGGGAAATTTAAAAGTTTTGACATATTTGGCATTTTATCCTTTTGCAGTACTGCTTGATTCCCCACCGCGAAGGTTCCTGGGCTGTAGGAGTCAATTCATGATGGGTTAGAACCCTAGAATTCAGCCCCATTCATCTTGTTTTTACCCCATGCCATTCTTGCGGACTCCAGCTTTAAGGCTGAGTTTCTCTAAAGCCAGTCTCCCGCCACACTCCTCTGGGGCGAACTAACCACACCGTGCAGATTATTTTATACCAGTATCAGTACTCTTGGATTCTTGATAGCAGTCTGGAATAAACAGCGGTAGATTTTACTTCAATGTTTCTACTGAAATAACCTCAGGGTATATCTTTGAGGTTATCTGTTAGCATCTCTGCCTTAATTTTTACCTTTCTCTAATCTCTACCACTGCGCTATAAAGCAGTTTTTCCTTCCTCAGTCAGTTCAGTTCAGTTGTCCAGTCGTCTCCGACTTTTTGCGACCCCATAGACTGCAGCCCATGGACTTTCTCTTCCTAGGGGACTTTTTACAGCAAGACACCCTCCAGCGATTCTGGAATCTCGCGCGGTCGTAATAGGAGTAGAGCGTGTTGGCGAGAGCAACAGGACTTGAAACTACAGAAATAACAGCCTGGTTACGGGGGAAACGAAATAAAAAGCGCTAATCACTTTCGAGTGTGCCCCTGACTTGATTTAAGAAACCCATGGTAAAACGTTCTGACAAACTAGTTTCTTAAATTCCAGAGCGAAGTCGAAACGCCAGGAATTTAAAAAGAGGTCAGGACTCCGGACCAACCGAGGCTACCCACATTGCTCTGCAAGGGCGCTTTTCAAAGCGCCTCCGATTGGGCCAGAAATGCCGCATTCCGGTCACGTGCCTTCGCCCCGCCCTCCTCCCCGCGCCTCTAAGTAAGCGGGGGCTACTTCATGCCCTCAGCTTTAAGTCAGCGAGTTGCGCATGCGTGATGCGTGGCGACAGCGGTCCCCTGTGAATGGGTCCCTCTGCCTCCGCCCTCTGATGAGGAGAGAAGCTCGTCCGTTGGCCCTTAGGACCTTCCTATTCTTTAGTCACTCGTATCTTACAGCTCTCGCTTAACAGTTTACAGAGCTTCTGTGCGTTCTAAGTCGCTTCAGCCGTGTCCGATTCTGTGCGACCCTATGGACCAGGTTGCCATGCCCTCCTTTAGGGAATCTTCCCAACCCAGGGATTGAACCCGGGAGTCTTAGGTCTCCCGCAATGGCAGGCGGGTTCTTTATTTACCACTAGCGCCACCTGGCCAACAGAGCTTCTGTTTCCTTTCTAATTTTCAAATATTGAATGCTCTTAGCCCCACATTTGCGAATATCATCCAATTTAATGACTATAAACTGAGGTGTGTTAGGTGCGATTCGAGCTGAGGCCACTTTGCTTCTCCGTCTCGTTCGTGCCTTTTGCTTCAAGTTTGCACTTGAATAACCTTTGTTCAGTGGTAACCTTTGCTTCTCCTCAGTAGCTAGCTAGCCTGCTCTGCGGTTCCTATTCCCATTTTCTTTATCTTGAAGCCAGAATTGCTGGATTGATCTGAGCCTTAATAGTTCAAGTAGGTACCTAAGGACGAATCAATTCTGGAGAATATTAGAGCAACCAACTAGCCGGAGGGAAATCACTAAAAAGTTATGCGGAACCCACGTGTCAAATAATAAAGAGCTGTAACCAACATACGATCTTTTTCTTCTCTCCTAGAAGGAAGGGAAATACTGGGGAACTTTTGTGAAGGTCAGTTTGCAGGCTTTTAAAGTAACGGAAGTGTAGTTTGTTAGAACGGTCTTAAACTTTTGGAAAGAATTGTCACCAAATTTATACTTTTAATGTTTTTATTGGAATCAGTAAGTCACCTTTCAGGGATTGTTTCCTTCAGTTTGTCTTGTACACCAGAAAGGCTTTTTTTTGAGCTATAGAAGGTGTCAGCAAACGAATTCTTGGGTACACAATTTTTATAAAAATGTTAAAGGATGGGTTCTTGTCTTATATAAAAGTAGCAACTATAAATAATTAACTTCAGTAAAACTAATGCCAATAGTTTCTCAGGCATTTTCAATGGCTTTTACAAAACAACCACAAAATTGGGTAAAACAAAGGCCATCTTCATTTGAAATAAAAGATGAGAATATACTTGGGTTTTTAGAAGCCAGGATTTTCTGATGGGTAGCAGCATTTCTCAGAAAAGAATTTTCCTTTTGTCATAAATTAATATGTAGGAGTTTTTAGATTGTTTATTTCTCCTTATGTTGAGGGATGTTGTCTATTTTCAGCATTGTTTTGATGCTGCTACAGTACTTAGAAACAATTATCAGAGAAAGTTGATAGTGATTTTTTTTTTTAAACAACCCATAGGACATTGAGTAGCCACCTGCTGAGAAAGGGGCTATTGCCATCTGGTCTATGTTATGAAGCCAAATCTTTACACTGATCCCGTAAAAACCTCCTTTTCTTTTTGTGTCATCTATTTTCCCTTCCACCACTGTTTTATATCAGCCTGCTGGAGTTCAGGGACAAATAGGTCATATAATGTAGGTCATTGCATAATGATGAAATATCAATTCTGTACTTGGTCTCTAAGGCTCTGTCCTTGATAATATAGTGTGCTGTGATTGTTGTAAAGCTTTCACTCCATATTTGATGTTAGTTCTCACGGCTGTAATGTAACCACTTTCTTTCAGGTTTCTATGTGTTCAAACTTTATTAGTTACAGTTAACAGATGAAGAAGTGAGGAGATTACAAATTCTTTTCAAGGCAAGGAGGCCTGTAGCTATGATCAAAGGCATAAGATGTGGAAGAATGTTCATTTAACAAACTTTTTAATATCTTTGTTTAAGGCACCTAACTGCTAGGAAAACAAAGATAAATAATACACAACTCTACCCCTTGAAAAACACAGCCTAAACACAACATTATGAAACAGGAGAGAAATGATGGAAGGTAGAGGAATGATGGAGCTGACAACTTGTGCCCAGGAAGCTCAGAGGATGCGGGAACCTAGATTTGCTCACTTCAGTGAAGGTCTCATCTTCTCTTTAGCAGGGCTTCATTTTGTCAAAGTCAGCCAGCTAGTGAGGGACAGACCTGTGCCGTGAAAGTGCACAAGAGGCTAATGTTCTAAATCAGAGTGAAAGTGAAAGTCACTCAGTTGTGTCCGATTCTTTGTGACCCCACGGACTATATAGTCCATGGAATTCTCCAGGCCAGGATACTGGAGTGGGTAGCCTTTCCCTTCTCCAGGGGATCTTTCCAACCCAAGGATCAAACCCAGGTCTCCTGCATTGCAGGTGGATTCTTTACCAGATGAGCCACAAGGGAAGCCCTCTAAATCAGAGATCGGCTTATTGCTTTATATGGAGATTGTATAATTGTGTTGACTGCAGCATTCTTATTTATGTATTTATTTTTGGTTGTGCTGGGTCTTCATTGCTGCATGCGGGCTTTCTCTAGTTGTGGTAAGTGGGGTCTACTCTTCATTGTGGTGCACAGCTTTCTCACTGCAGTGACTTCTCTTGTGGACTACAGGCTCTAGGCGTGGGCTCCAGTAGTTGTACACAGGTTAGTTGCTCATCAGCATGTGGACTCTTCCTGTGCCAGGGATTGAACCCATCCCCCATTCACTGGCAGGTGGATTCTTATTCACTGTAACATCAGGAAGTCCACTGCAATGTTTCATATTTATTTTTATTCTGGGCTGCACTGGGTCTTGCTGTATGCAAGCTTTCCCTAGTTATGGCTTGAGGGCTTAGTTGCTCTGCAACATGTGGGATCTTCCCCAACCAGGGATCGAACCCATATCCCCTGACTGGGCTATTGCAGGGGATAGGTGAATTCCTATCCTATCGTTAGGTGAATTCTTAACCACTGGACCACTAGGGAAGGCCCTGACTGCAGTATTCTGTTCAATAAAAATATAATGATATCTGCAAATGTGAGCCAGGAAGTAGTTTAAAATGTTCTTTTTAGCTATATTAAAAAAATAAAAATAAACAAGTAAAATTAATTTTTACAACATATTTTATTTAACCCAATTTATCCAAAATGCTATTTAATTTTAATAGTTAGTCAATATAAAATTATTACTGAGATTATTTTACTTTTTTTTTCATACAGAGTCTTCAAAGTTTCAGATGGATTTTATACTTAACAGCACATATCAATTTGGATTAGCCACATTTCATGTAGCTATATGAAAGTCTACGATATGCCTTTCCTAGAAGAGGTTAACTGGGAGGCCAAGTTAATAATCAGAAGTCTCTCTGATGAGCACAGAATCAGAACAGGGGCTGCTGGTTGGTCTTGGGGGATATTTTATTGACCTGACAAGTATGATGAACCTACCCTGATCCAGTAGAGTATACTTTTTTGGTGGTTTTACAGTTTGTTGTATTAAACAGTTTTGCATTAGCAGTAATAGACTGATATTGCCAAATTCATCTTTTGATCACTTTTTTCTATTAATATTAGCATATTTTATTCAAAAAAGTTAAATTTTTTTACCTCTTTTATATTTAGTAATATTTGAATATGTGTGTAGACTGTGTGAGTGACTAGTGCATATTTGATTTGTATGTCCCTAATTTCTTCACTTAAGCGGTTACTGTCTTTCGTGGGGTTAATACGTTCTGTGCATACATGCTAAGTTGCTTCCGTCATGTACAGCTCTTTGTGACCCTATGGACTGTGGCCTGCCAGGTTCCTCTGCCCATGGGATTCTCCAGGCAGGAATGCTGGAGTGAATTCCCGTGCCCTTCCTCACTTAGGGATCAAACCTGCATCTCCTGTGTCTCCTGCACTGGCAGGTAGGTTCTTTACCCGTAGCACCACCTGGGAAGCCCTAATACTCTCTACATTTAGCTAAGTTCATTCATGATGTGTTTTTTTAAAATAAATAATAAATCTATTGTAGGTATATTTTAAGAATATAAATTAAAACCATATTACTGACAATTTGGAAAAGAGATAAAAATTTGCCACAATGCAATAGTTGCTTCTTACAATACATATTTTTATTTAGTTTGACTCATAGCCTGTAAATTTACAATTTATTTTCTGTTCATGTAGTAATACATATTAAAGCATTTCCCCACATTATTAGAATTTTAAATGAAATTTCAAATGAAATCTAATTTTAATCTGTGAGTAGGCAACCCTCTCCAGTATTCTTGCTTGGACTCTTCCACAGACAGAGTTGTCTGGTGGACTACAGTGCACCAGGTCGCCAAGAGTCTGACACAGCTGAGCATGCAGGCAGGCAGGGCATAATTTATCCAATGTTTTTGAATATCTATTTCTCTCTCTTTTATTATTATTATTTTTTGTATAAATAGCACTCTAGTGAAAAGCTTGACATTGCGATTACTTCCCATATTTTAGAATAGTTACTTAGAATGAATTCCCAAGAGTGGAATTTATAGGTTAAAGGATTATTAATATTTTTATGACTTTCAATTCTGAAAGCATTTTTACATAGTATCATGAGACTAACAGTTTTACTTTACCTGTGCTTGTAATGGTTATATCTTTCTTCATACGCTTACTTAGTAGGCTTATGCATTTAAGCACTTGCTATATGTACCAGCAATGTTCTAAGCACTCATGACACAACAGTGAATAAAACATAAAAATTCCTGGCATCATAGGTCCTCCTGGATGAAACAATCAGCTGGATAAATAAGTGAAATATATGTGCTAAAGGAAATAAAGCAAGAAGGAGAATATGAAGTTTCATACGGGTGAGCATTTTAGAGTAGCTTGTAAAGTTCTCCTTAAGTAAGTGACAAAATTTAAAAAAATATTTTAAATTTAAATCACAAACCTACAGAAAACTTGCAAACATAGTGGGAAAATCTTTTTTTCCTGAACCATTTGAAAATCAGTTACTTACCCATATAATGTTCCACCTCCCCACATAACTTTAGAGTATTCTTTGCTATAAACAAAGACATTCTTTTATATAACCAAAATGTAACCATCAAAATAAGAATATTAACACTGATACATTGATATTGTTTTATCCTCATACTTCCCCCCCCCCCATCAAATGTTGTCAACTGTCTCAATCAGGGCCTTCATAGCAAAAAGATTCAGTTCTACATTGTGAGTTGTTGCATTCAGTATCTTGTCTCTTTAGACTCCTTCAGTTTGAAATAGTTTCTAAGTGTTTTTTCAACTTTTATGACCTTGACACTTGAAAATTTCAGGCCACTTATTTTGTAGAATATCCCTTAATTTAAGTTTGTCTGCTGTTTCCTTATGATTAGACTTAAGGTTATGTATTTTTGGCAAGAATATCACAGAAGCAATGCTGTATTCTTGTTGTATCTTATCAGATGGCACATAATTTCTATTTGGCCCATTACTGATAACGTTTAATTTGTCACTTGATTTAGATGGGATCTTCCAAACTTCTCTGCTTCTTCTTTTTGTAACTAAGTATTTTGTAGGGGCGATACTTGATCACATTTCTCATCAAACTTTGTTTATTTGTCTATGTCTATGATACTTTTGAACTGTGGTGTTGGGGAAGACTCTTGAGAGTCCCTTGGACTGCAAGGAGATCAAACCAGTCAATCCTAAAGGAAATCAGTCCTGAATGTTCATTGGAAGGACTGATGCTGAAGCTGAAACTCCAATACTTTGGCTACCTGATACGAACAACTGACTCATTGGAAAAGAACCTGATGCTGGGAAAGATTGAAGGCAGGAGAAGGGGACAACAGAGGATGAGATGGTTGGATGGCATCACCAAGGCGATGGACATGAGTTTGAGTAAGCTCCAGGAGTTGGTGATGGACAGGGAAGCATGGCATACTGCAGTCCATGGCGTCGCAAAGAGTCAGACACAACTGAGTGACTAATACGAGCTCATAGTTTCCTATTTTAGTCAATGAGTCAGTATCATTATTTTGGTGGTCAAATTGTTCTCAGACTTTCCCATTGGAACATTTCAAGTTAAGCTTCTGTCTTTCATCATGCCACCATCATTCTCTGAACACCTTGCTTTCTGGCATACCAAGATGTTCCAGGTTTATCTTGTACTTCCCTGCCCCAACTCTGGAACCAGGCATTTCTCCAAGGAGCCCATGGGAATGCTATTTTGAAGCCACGCTCTGCATGCTAGGTATGCTCATTGCTAGTGGCATTTTCCTTCTCCCAGATACTCTCAATAAACTGAGAATATTTGTGTATGTACATATAAGCAATATGCACATGTATTTATTTTTTCTATATATTTATACTATATATTGGAAACCATGAGTTTATTTCAGTTTCAGTCTAACACTTCAGTTTTCATTCTAGTTTCATCCCTTTCCATCTTTGTACCTCTATACTCTATTAGTGAGAAATTAGCTGTCTTTATCATCAGTGTATTTACTTATTTGCTCAAACCCTCTGTGTGTAAATAATCTCTTCCTCTGCTGTCACCGTTTCCCCTGCTTCGATGCCCTCTGACTAAATATAGGCTCGATATGGGCTCTGCCACTGCATGTAAGCACCTCTTCACCCTGCTCAGGTCTGACACCCTATTCCAGGCCACCCCTCTGCATGGGTGCCCTCTTGGTCCTGCTTGGCTTCAGCACACCCCTGTGAGCCAGCGTACCTTATTCTGCCTTGACCCCGAATATCTTTAAGACTGAATTGCCAGGAAAGGAAGGAAAGGGAGGAGGAAAAGAAAGGCAAATTTTTAGTAAAGACCAGAAGGAAATTAGAAAGTTAGCTATTTGATGTCTTCGTAAGAGTATTTCAGATAAGGAATAGCGCATGCAAAGGCTCTGTGCTAGGAGCATGGCTCGAGTGAGTAGAACCAAGTAAACAAGAGGGGTATCAATATTAGATGAAGTCATGGAGATAGGGAGTGAGGTAGGGTAAGAAGAGAGTAGATCGTGCCTACATTTTTAAATTTTGAATGGGAATTGGATTTTACTTTGAATGTGAATGGGCAGCTGTTGGAGAGCTGAGCAAAGGAGTGAGAGCATGTGCCTTAGGTTTTAGCAGTTTCACTCTGGCTCCTCTTGTGAGAATAGAGGAAGAGGGACAAGGACAGAAGCCAGGACATCAGCTCGAGGTTAATGTAGTAACCCAGGTGAACGATGATGGTGGCTTAGATTGTGGTGGTGGTGATGGGTGTGTGTGTTGCTCAGTCATGTCTGGCTCTTTGCGACCCCATGGACTGTAGACTGCCAGGCTTCTCTGTCCATGGAATTCTCCAGGCAAGATACTGGGAGTGGGTAGCCAGTGGCTAGGGGATCTTCCTGACCCAGGGATCGAACCTGGGTCTCCTGCACTGCAGATGGATTCTTCTTTACCATCTGAGCCACCAGGGAAGCCTCCTGATGGTGGTGGGGAAAGTAAAGTGAATTCTGGGTGTATTTTGGAGGTGGAGCTGACAGAAATTGTTGACTGATGAAATGTGGCATATGAGAGAGAGGAGTCAGGATGGTACCAAGATTTTTGGCCTTAGCAACAGAAAGAATGGTGTCATCAATTGAGAAGAAGGCGACAGGAGGAGCTGGTTTGGGGGAGAGAGGAATTTGCATTAAGTTTGAGTCTGTTGTTAAAAAATTCAAGTGGAGATGGCAAGTAGGCAGCTAGATATCCCAATTTGGGCTGGAGATACAAATGTTGGGGGGCTTCCCTGGTGGCTCAGTGATAAAGAATCCCTGATTCAATCCCTGGTCTGGGAAAACGCCACATACTGCATTGCAACCAAGCTCATGAGCCATGACTAATAAGCCGGTGTCCTAGAACCCAGGATCTGCAGCTACTGAAGCCTGTGGCCCAGAGCCCACGCTCCGCAAGAGAAGCTATCGCAATGGGAAGCCTGCGCACCACAACTAGAGAGTAATGCCCGCTCAGGGCAACTAGAGAAAAGCCTGTGCAGCAACGGAGACCCAGCTCAGCCCCTCAAAAACCCTTTTTTTTTAAATTGATAAATGGATTCTGTTTAAAGCCATGACACTGGTTGAGATCATTAGGCAATGAGTCTAAATACTATTGAATTCCTAGAGTACTTCAACACACAGAGATTGAGGAGATGAAGAGCAAAACAGGCTAAGAAGGAGTTGCCAGGAAAGTAGGGGGGAAAGGTAGGTAAAATGGTACTTTGTTGTTGCTTTCATTTGCATTTCTTCGGTTCTGGTTTCATGTTCTTGTGTAGATGGTTTCTAACCTTTATCAATTAGGCTTCAGTGATTTGATTTTTAAAAATCAATTGTATCAATTTTTATGTAATAGGGATTTTAAACTTTTGTCATACTAGACAAAAATATTTCTCCTCTTCTTGCCTTTTTGTTGTTACAGAAATGTTTAAAGTATGTAGGTAAATAATAAATTGATTAGTGTTTTTGATTTATCTTCTTATGAAACCTAGAAATTTGTCTCACCCTTCAGAGATTTGAAGATCATTTAATTCTACTTGATTCTAGCTTTTCACTGTCTTGATTTATTTTTATTGACCTTTTATTTCTTGTTAACTTCATTTTATTGATCTTATTTTATTTACTTTCTGGAGTTTGTTTTAGTGCATCATATGAGGTCAGGGTTTAAATCCATTTCCGCAAAGGGCTCAGGCGGTCATCAGCCAGCATTATTTGGTTCAAGCAGGAATTCATAAACAGAATGGTCAGCAGGCTGCAAGGGCCGTGCACTTACCATCCAGGAGAGCAGTGTACTAGCTTGAGTGAGCCAGGTGTTCTGTGGGCAAACATGGGAGTGGCCTGAGAGTGGAGCTGAATTTGGGTGTCATATAGCCTGACCTTGGGTGCCAGCTCTTCCGAGAGCTGCTGGAAACACTATCTGTCCAGCACTTGGAGACTTTGGGGGAAGATGAGATGAGGCTCCTCCAGATACCAGTCAGCTCATTATCAATCACCCTGGGAGAGCCCCTGGGCCCATTCTTTGGACCTCTTTTATGTCTCTCTCTGCTCGTAAATTGTTAGTTTTTCTAGAACTATTTATTATGAACACATCTCTCCCTTTGCCGATGATTTTTGATATCTCCTTTTTAGCATATATTAAATTCTTATGTGTAATATTTTACTAATATCTAATTATTTTAAAATATTAATATCATTCACATCAGGATATTAAAATTCATGAAGTCAGATTTTAAACATATATGAATTGGATATGTAAAACATATACTGTCATTTAATACAGGAACACATTAGCATTAAAAGAAAGCATTATTATGTATATTTATTGTTTGTTTTTCTCAAAAGCCTCAATTTTATCTCTATTATCAATAGAATTTTCTCTCTCTAGCTTAGGGGTATGGTTTCTCTATAGTTGAGAATTTTCAAATAAAGACAATGCTTAAAATAATGGTTTTCTATTTAATTAAAGCAGATATTTGCAAGTAGGTTTATTTTCACCTCAGGGGCTTCCCTGGTGGCTTAGATGATAAATCATCTGTCTACAATGCGGGAGACCTGGGTTCGATCCCTGGGTTGGGAAGATCCCCTGGAGAAGGAGATGGCAATCCACTCCAGTACTATTGCCTGGAAAATCTCATGGACAGAGGAGCCTGGTAGGCTATAGTCCATGGGGTCGCAAAGAGTTGGACACAACTGAGCGACTTCACTTTATTTTCATCTTACTTTTGGATACACTGAATTGTTGTATACTCTGTTTTCTTCTTCTTCTTCTTCTTCTTTTTTGGCTACTCAGCATTGGGATCTTAGTACCCAGACCAGAGATCCAGCCCATGCAGTGCCAGCATGGAGTCTGAACCACTTGGACCTCAGGGAAGTTCCATGTTGTTATAATCTGAAAGGTGAGGCATTTGCTTATTGTTCCTTTATAATTGTAAGTGACTGCCAACATTCTGGTTCATCTTTTAAAAATACCTAAAAGATGCCCTCTCAGTCTGAAAATAAAATTATCCATTGGAAAATAAAACTAGTAAGATTAATACCAAATACTAAAAATAAGTCTTGTCTATAAGTACAGACTTCAAATCTTAAATAAAAAGACAAGCAAGTAAATATTACAATAAATTGAAAGAAAAATTACAATTGAGAAATTGTGGAGAGTTCTGATAAAACATGGTCCACTGGAGAAGGGAATGGCAAACCACTTCAGTATTCTTGCCTTGAGAACCCCATAAACAGAATGAAAAGGCAAAAAGATAGGACACTGAAAGATGAACTCCCCAGGTCAGTAGGTGTCCAATATGCTACTGGAGATCAGTGGAGAAATAATTCCAGAAAGAATGAAGAGATGGAGCCAAAGCAAAAACAACACCCAGTTATGGATGTGACTGGTGATGGAAAAAGTCTGATGCTGCAAAGAGCAGTATTGCATAAGAACCTGGAATGTTAGGTCCATGAATCAAGGCAAATTGGAAGTGGTCAAACAGGAGATGGCAAGAGTGAACGTCGACATTTTAGGAATCAGTGAACTAAAATGGACGGCAGTGGGTGAATTTAACTCAGATGACCATTATGTCTACTGCTGTGGGCAAGAATCCCTTTGGAGAAATGGAGTAGCCATCATAGTCAACGAAACAGTCCGAAATGCAGTACTTGGATGCAATCTCAAAAATGACAGAATGATCTCTGTTTGTTTCCAAGGCAAACCATTCAGTATCATGATAATCCAAGTCTATGCCCCAACCAGTAATGCTGAAGAAGCTGAAGTTGAACAGTTCTGTGAAGACCTACAAGACCTTCTAGATTTAAAACCCCAAAATGATGTCCTTTTCATTATAGGGGACTGGAATACAAAAGTAGGAAGTCAAGAGATACATGGAGTAATAGGCAAATTGGGCCTTGGAGTACAAAACAAAGCAGGTCAAAGGCTAACAGAGTTTTGCCAAGAGAACGCACTGGTCATAACAAACACCCTCTTCCAATAACACAAAAGAAGATTCTATACATGGACATCACCAGATGGTCAATACCAAAGTCATATTGATTATATTCTTTGTAGCCAAAGATGGAGAAGCTCTATACAGTCAGCAAAAAACAAAAATGAGAGTAGACTGTGGCTCAGATTATGAAATTATTGCCAAATTCAGACTTAAATTGAAGAAAGTAAGGAAAACCACTGGACCATTCAGATATGACCTAAATCAAATCCCTTATGATTATACAGTGGAAGTGACAAATAGATTCAAGGGATTAGATCTGATAGACAGAGTGCCTGGAGAACTATGGACAGAGGTTCATGACATTGTACAGGAGGCAATGATCAAGACCATCCCCAAGAAAAAGAAATGCAAAAAGGCAAAATGATTGAGGAAGCCTTACAAATAGCTGAGAAAAGAAAAGATGTGAAAGGCAAAGCAGAAAAGAAAAGATGTACCCATTTGAACACAGAATTCCAAAGAATAGCGAGGAGAGATAAGAAAGCCTTCCTCAGAGATCAGTGCAAAGAAATAGAGGCAAACAATAGAATGGGAATGACTAGAGATCTCTTTAAGAAAATTAGAGATACCAAGGGAACATTTCATGCAAAGATGGGCTCGATAAAGGACAGAAATGGTATGGACCTAACAGAAGCAGAAGATATTAAGAACAGGTGGCAAGAATACACAGAAGAACTATACAAAAAGATCTTCATGACCCAGATAACCACAATGGTGTGATCACTTACCTAGAGCCAGACATCCTGGAATTCGAAGTCAAGTGGGCCTTAGGAAGCATCACTACAAACAAAACTAGTGGAGGTGATGGAATTCCAGTTGAACTGTTTCAAATCCTTAAAAATGATGCTGTGAAAGTGCTGCACTCAATATGCCAGCAAATTTGGAAAACTCAGCAGTGGCCATAGGACTGGAAAAGGTCTGTTTTCATTCTAATTCCAAAGAAAGGCAATGCCAAAGAATGTTCAAACTACCGCACAATTGCACTCATCTCACACGCTAGCAAAGTAGTGCTCAAAATTCTCCAAGCCAGGCTTCAACAATACATGAACTGTGAAATTCCAGATGTTCAAGCTGGTTTTAGAAAAGGCAGAGGAACCAGAGATCAAATTGCCAACCTCCGCTGGATCATTGAAAAAGCAAGAGAGTTCCAGAAAAACAGCTACTTCTGCTTCATTGATTATGCCAAAGCCTTTGACTATGTGGATCACAACACACTGGAAAATTCTGAGAGAGATGGGAATACCAGACCATCTTCCCTGCCTCCTGAGACATCTGTATGCAGGTCAAGAAGCAACAGTTAGAACTGGACATGGAACAATAGACTGGTTCCAAATAGGAAAAGGAGTATGTCAAGGCTGTATATTGTCACCATGCTTATTTAACTTCTGTGCAGAGGACATCATGAGAAATGCTGGGCTGGAAGAAGCACAAACTGGAATCAAATATCAATAACCTCAGATATGCAGATGACACCACCCTTATGGCAGAAAGCAAAGAGGAACTGAAGAGCCTCTTGATGAAAGTGAACAAGGAAGGTGAAAAACTTGGCTTAAAACTCAAAATTCAGAAATCTAAGATCATGGCATCCAGTCCCATCACTTCATGGCAAAAAGGTGGGGAAGTAATGCAAACAGTGACAGACTTTATTATTTTGGGCTCCAAAATCACTGCAGATGGTAACTGCAGCCCTGAAATTAAAATTGCTTGCTCCTTGGAAGAAAAGTTATGACCAACCTAGACAGCATATTAAAAAGCAGAGACATTACTTTGCCAGCAAAGGTCTGTTTAGTCAAAGCTATGGTTTTTCCAGTAGTCATGTATGGATGTGAGAGTTGGACTATAAAGAAAGCTGAGCACTGAAGAATTGATGCTTTTGAACTGTGGTGTTGGAGAAGACTCTTGTGAGTCCCTTGGACTGCCAGGAGATCCAACCAGTCCATCCTAAAGGAGATCAGTCCTGGGTGTTCATTGGAAGGACTGATGCTGAAGCTAAAACTCCAATACTTTGGCCACCTGATGTGAAGGACTGATTCATTGGAAAAGACCCTGATGCTGGGAAATATTGAAGGCGGAAGAAGGGGATGACAGAGGATGAGATGGTTGGATGACATCAGTGATTCAATGGACTTGAGTTTGAGTAAGCTCCAGGAGTTGGTGATGGACAGGGAAGCCTGCTTGCTGCAGTCCGTGGAGTCACAAAGGGTTGGACATGACTGAGTGAGTGAACTGAACTGAACTGAGAAATTATTATCTCAGAAACTTGAGGATGGTTCAACAATAAAAAATCTAATTTTAAAACTTTGAAAAAGTTTTTTAAAAATACAAGATCTTTTCAGATGCTGAAAAGATTTCTGATAAAAGTAAATATTCTATTTTAAGTACTTAATGGCACCCCACTCCAGTACTCTTGCCTGGAAAATCCCATGGACGGAGGAGCCTGGTGGGTTGCCATCTATGTGGTTGCACAGAGTTGGACATGACTGAGTGACTTCACTTTCACTTCTCACTTTCGTGCATTGGAGAAGGAAATGGCAACCCACTCCAGTGTTCTTGCCTGGAGAATCCCAGGGACGGGGGAGCCTGGTGGGCTGCTGTCTATGGGGTCACAGAGTCAGACACGACTGAAGCGACTTAGCAACAGCAGCAGCAGCAGGAATGGAATAGAAGGCTACCTCAACAGGATAAAAGTCTTTTTCAAAATAACAGTAGTATTCTTTCTTTTTAAATTGAAGTATAGTTGATTTACAATGTTGTCTTAATTTGTAGGTTTTTATTAATTTTAAAAATAGCAGTATTATTCTTTTTTTGGCTGCAATGTGGCATGTAGGATCTTAGTTCCTCAACCAGGGGTCAAACCCACGTCCCCTGCATTGGAAGGCAGATTCTTAACCACTGAACCACCAGAGAAGTCCCACCAATAGTATTATTCTTAATGGCAAAAATAATTAAGGATATTTCCATTAAGATGAGGAGCAAAATTAAGGAAACCTGATATTGCCTGTGCAAATATATGAAGACCAACCAATTGAGAAAAGCAAAGGCTATTTTTTTCTGAATTTGTTATAGCAAAGGAGTCAGCCTGGGTTACCTGAGTTTTGTCAATGACTCAAAGTCAGGTGCAGAAATGGGAATGCTTCATAGTGGATAAAGGGAAGGCTTCAGGTGTGCCCCAGTTGGAGGCTATTGGCGTGGAGAAACTTGTAGACAGGCCAACTGGAAATGGGGCATCCTTTGTGATTGGTTAGAAGTGTATATTTGGCTTTCTATGGTTGGTCCCACATCAGAAGTGGGAAACAAAATGAAGGAAACTGTCAGTTATTAATCAAATCCTGGCCATTTTGAGCCAGTTGTTACAGAATTTTGTTTAGTTTCTTGGATTGTCACTATAGATAGCAGCTTGGCTTACTCCAAGTCTGACATAGCAGGCTGGCCTCCTGGGTTGTTTATTGTAAATAAGGAGATGGTTTCTTGGGCACGTGGCTGCAGTTTGTGGGTCAAGGTTCTATTTATTATATGGTCTGGCCATTATGCACTTGCATATTTAGTCTCTCAGTCACTATAATTGAAAATTATTTTGAAATTTTAGACCAATGCAATAAGATAGTAAATGAATAAGTGGTTTAAATCCTAGAGGGAACTAGAGGATGGAATTTTTATGTGAACTGAAGATTTGAATTAACAAAGTAGTTCAGGAAAAAAAATCATTCTACTATTCTAGCAATAATTAGGTAGGAAATGTAATGAAAAATATCTCGGTCATTATATCAACAAATGAAATTCATAGGCATGATTTTATTGAAGAATGTATTTGACCTATATAATTCAAACTATCAAATTATTAGCAGAGAGAAAATATATTGGGTGTTCCCAATAGAAAGGATGTTTATGGATGTTTCTGTTAAAGGGTATTCTCTTTAACAGAAATATCCTTAGTTTTTTACCACTGAATGAAAGGAGAGGCATGCTAAGTTTTTGATGGAAGCCCTAAACATTTTGAAAAATTTCAGGCCATCTTAAATCAACTTAAAAGCTCAATATAATTCTCATTTAAATTCCCTATGGAGTTTTTTGGGGGAAACTGAAAATATTTTATAAAGTTGTTCTAAAAGAATAAAAAAGCAAGACTAATTTATTCATTCAATAAGTATTGATGTCTATGTTCCAAGCCCTAAGGATACATCAGTGAATAAGATATTACAATTTAAAAGTAATCAGGTGTAAGTAAAATGTGTTACTTTCTTTTCTTTTGAATTGTTATTATTAACATATGTAATTTTGTGAAGATAAAATATAGACCTGATATTTAAAAATTAGTGATAAAATTTTTAATGAAATAAAAAAGGTGCTATATTTTTCTTATTAAATTCCCATTATAGCAAAATACTGCTTTTAAAAAGCAGGTATATTAAAATGATAATTTAAATTTTCCTTAGATTAACACAATTAAAAAAACCCTATTATTGAAATATATTTAAATAGGATTATTTCTAAGAAGTTATTCTAAGGAAATAATCTGTAAAATGAATAGTGAGTACACTAGGATGCCTATTGCAGGGTTAATTATACTAAGGGAAAACTGGAAGCAACCTAAATGTCCAATAGCAGAGTAATAGTAAATTATTCTTTACTCATAAGTAGAATATTACAATGCTTTGAAACAATTTAAATGAAAAAAGGAAACATTGGAATTGAAAGGAACATTGGTAATCATAGCCTCTTCATTTTACTGATAGTCTGGAGAGGTAGAATGATTTGCCCAAGGACACTTACGAAGTATACATTGTGGTTACTAGAACAGGCTTTAGAGTAAGCTGCTGCTGCTGCTAAGTCGCTTCAGTCATGTCCGACTCTGTGAGACCCCATAGACGGCAGCCCACCAGGCTCCCCCATCCCTGGGATTCTCCAGACAAGAATACTGGAGTGGGTTGCCATTGCCTTCTCCAATGCATGAAAGTGAAAAGTCAAAGTAAAGTCGCTCAGTCGTGCTGACTCTTAGCGACCCCATGGACTGCAGCCCACCAGGCTCCTCCATCCATGGGACTTTCCAGGCAAGAGTACTGGAGATGGGGGTGCCATTACTGACCTGGCTTCAAATCTTTACCATTTACTGGTCTTATGATCCTTGAGACTTAATTTTCTTTCTTTCTTTTTTTTTAAATTGTATATTTATTTTTGGTTGTGCTGGGTCTTGGCTGCTGTGTGCAGGCTTTCTCTAGTTTTGGAGAGTAGGGCTCTTCTGTTGCAGTGCTCACGGTTCTCCTTGCGGTGGCTTCTCCTGTTGCAGAGCACAGGTTCTAGGCTTAGTCGTAGCACACAGGCTTAGTGTTCTATGTGGAATCTTCCTGGACCAGGGATCAAACCCATGTCCCCTGCATTGGCAGGTGGGTTCTTATCTACTGGGCCATCAGTCAAGTGTAAAAGTCTTGACTGATTCTTATCTACAGGGCCATCAGTCATCTGTATAATGGAGATGATAAAATAAGACTTTGTGAGAAAAATGTACCTGTTGCCTATCAAGTGAAAGTGTTAATCGCTCAGTTGTGTCTGGCTCTCTGAGACTGTAGTCCGCCAGGCTCTTCTGTGCATGGTATTTCCCAGGCAAGAATACTGGAGTGGGTTGCTGTCCCCTTCTCCAGGGGATCTTCTCGACCGAGGGATCGAACCCTAGTCTCCTGCATTGCAGGCAGATTGTTCACCATCAGAGCCACCAAGGAAGCCCCATATCAAGTCCTTACTAAATATTAGTTATTAATACACATGGGCTTCCCTGGTAGCTCAGCTGGTAAAGAATCTGCCTTCGATGCAGGAGACCCCACTTTGATTCCTGGGTTGGGAAGATTCCCTGTAGACAGGATAGGCTACCCACTCTAGCATGCTTGGGCTTCCCTGGTGGCTCAGATAGTAAAGAATCCACGTGTAATTTGGGTGACGTGGGTTCGATCCCTGGGTTGGGAAGTTCCCCTGGAGGAGGGCATGTAACCCAGTCCAGTATTTTTGCCTGGAGAATCCCATGGACGGAGGAACCTGGCAGGCTATAGTCCAATCCATGGGGTCACAAAGAGTCGGACATGACGGAGTGACTAAAGCACAGAACGTTAGTATGTGTATAATAAGCAATATATCCACTCTTTGTCTCCAGTTCCTGGCACAAGCTTCAAAAACTTGGAATTTCCGAAATATGTTATTCATTACAAGCCCATTTCTACCATACCTAAATTTATGCTAATGAAGTGACTCTTACTTGGTCTTTAGATAGCTTCAAGGGAGGGACTGGCCACACCAAAAAGACCTAGTGCGTGATTAAAGGATTAGAACTTTCAGCCCCACTGCCCTAACCCCCAGCCCCAAGCTCCTGGGAGGGGAGACAACTGGAAATTGGATTCAGTCATGTGGCCAGTGATTTAGTCAATCATACTTACTCAGTGAAACCCCAATAAATATTCTGGATCTGAGGCTCAGTGGAGCTTCCTGATTCACAAACACATTAATGTGTCAGTATGGTGATGTACTGGATTACATAAGGAGAAGGGATGGAAACTCTTGTGTTCCCCTCCTCTGCTCCCCCACCATAGACCTTGCCCTAGGTTTCTCTTCTATTTAGCTATTCTTGAATTGTATTTTTAATAATAAAACTGTAAGTACAGTGGTTTCAGAGAATTCAGTGAGTTGTTCTAGCAAGTTGTTTATCAAACCCAAGGGGCTGTGAGAAGCCTGAGAATTTGTAGTGAGCAGGGCAGATGCCAAGTGGCTGCGGGACCCCTGATATTTGTGGTGGTGTCTAAAGTAGGGGCAGTCTTGGGAAGGACTTTGCCCTCAACATGTGGGGTCTGCATTAACTCTAATACAGTGTCAAGAGTTGAATTGTAGGACACCCAGCTGTTGTTAGAGAACTGGTGTTAAAGTGTAATACAACTAACATAATAATGATAATAATTGTACACTAGTCTCCTAGTCCCCAAATTGCCTTACCTTATTTCTTATCTCCTATAACCAATCTCTCTTGTATGTCCTATTCTTTATAAACCTTATGAGACCATTTTATTCAAGGCATTACAAACACACTGTAGCTAAAGTAGCTCTCTGACTTTGCCTGTTATTTTTTCTTTTTCTATAATGAGTTTTACATAATCATGACAAATTAATTTCCCCAAATGGATTGTTTCATTACTAATTACCGGGGTCCAGCCCCGGTGGATCCAGGGAATTCGAAGGTGGGGACGGCGTCGGCGTCTTTGGAAAAATACATATTTAATTACAGATATATAGAGAGATTAGAAACGGATAGTGGAGTAGGAGAATTAGTGGAGAAAAGAGGCTGAATTTCAGCCAGAGAAACGGGAGCAAGAAAGAAGCGACATGGTGGAATCAGTCTTTCCTGAAACTGATCCGATTTCTTTATTTTTGGGTTTGCTTATATACCTTTTGTTACACATAGGGATGAATACAGAGTCATGCGGGGGTCTTAGGGATATTACATCATCTTCTGGCCATGAGTGAGACCTGCTGACATTCTATGGCCCTTTCTTTCTGATAACCAAAAACCTTATTTCCTCCAAGGGTGATTTTTCCTTAAACCAGGCACCACCCTCCAGATAAAGTTGCATTCCTATAGGGTGAGGGTGTAGTGAGTTACAATCAAGAAAGGCATTTATTTAACCCAAGGTTAACAGGATTGATCTTAAAGGTTAATACCTATCTCTCCTATATGCTTAAAGGTTAATACTTATTTCTCCTATATGTTAGTTATATTCATTATAAGGGCAGGGAATATGGAGATTTAGCAGCAAACATCAGCCCAACAAATGAAAAACCCTTCACCAATATAATTCCTAACCAACTCACTATACTAATAATTTCTAACTCCCCAAAAGAATTTGCCTTTAGTAAGTCTAAAACATCTCGTGCCTCTCAGATTTGGAGGCTGTAAACAATCACATGTGGCCAGACGAACCTATACAGGCGGGCTAGATAACCTTCAGAGGAGTTCCTAAGCTGAAACACTCTTGTCACGCCCAGGAATTTTTATTGCCTTGGAGCTGCACGTTTACTCCTTCTCCGAGAGAAACGGTTATGGGGGAGAGCCCCCCGTTAAGTCAGAGGCATAGGTGAGAGCATAAAACAGACTCTGGTTTTGGGGTAGATGCTTGGGAACAGGGGGTTTCCTGAGGCTTGATCACGCCTTTGCATATGCCAAGCCTCCTTCCTCATGACCTTTGCCATGGGCGGAGTTCCTCACGCTGGCCCCCAACACTAATACTTTTTTTTAAATCTTTTTTTACTTTTTTTATTAACACTCTTTTACTTAAAAATTTTCTGCAGGGGAATTCTCTGATAGTCCAGTAGTTAAGATACTGGCCTCTCACTGCTGGGGCCCAAGTTTGGTCCCCGGGCAGCAAACTAGGATCCTGGAAACTACGGGGCATGGCCAAAAAAGAAAAAAGAAATTATGAAAAAAAATTCTGTGGTACCTCTACTGCTTACTCAACAAAGTCTCCTACAACTCTTTCCTGGGTTATTTTCATTCTTCCCCAAGGTGTACTCTACTTTCTAGCCACACTGAACTTCTCATTACCACATATTGTGGGTTGAATTGTGTCCCCTGAAAAACATGTCCAAGTTCAAACTTGCAGTACCTGTGAGTGTGACCTTATTTAGAAATAGAGTCTTGGTAGATGTAATCAAGTTAAAATGAGGTCATCCTTGATTAGGGTGGGCCCTAATCCAATATGACTGATAAATCTTATAAGAATAGGAGAAGAGACACAGACACCCAGGGAAGACCTTCAAGAGAGACACACACAGGAGAATGTGATGATGGAGGAAGAGACTGGATTGTGTCCAGTAAGCCAAGGATTTCAGGCAACCATGAGAAACTAGGAAGAGGCAAGGAAAGTTCTCCTCTGAGTTGGACTGTGAAGAAGGCTGAGCGCCGAAGAATTGATGCTTTTGAACTGTGGTGTTGGAGAAGACTCTTGAGAGTCCCTTGGACTGCAAGGAGATCCAACCAGTCCATTCTGAAGGAGATCAACCCTGGGATTTCTTTGGAAGGAATGATGCTAAAGCTGAGACTCCAGTACTTTGGCCACCTCATGCGAAGAGTTGACTCATTGGAAAAGACTTTGATGCTGGGAGGGATTGGGGGCAGGAGAAGAAGGGGACGACCGAGGATGAGATGGCTGGATGGCATCACTGACTCGATGGACGTGAGTCTGAGTGAACTCCGGGAGTTGGTGATGGTCAGGGAGGCCTGGCGTGCTGCGATTCATGGGGTCGAAAAGAGTCGGACACGACTGAGCGACTGAACTGAACTGAACTGAAAGCCTTTAGAGAGAGCATGGCACTGATAACACCTTGATTTTTTACATTTAGCTTTCAGAACTAAGGGAGAATAGATTTTTGTTATGTTAGTCACTTAATCTGTGGTACCTTGTTACAGCACCCCTTGGAAAACAATATACCATATGTTTCTGGTTTTGGTCAGACTTTCCCCTTTGCCTGGAACATCCCTCATCTCTACTCACTAAGATCCTGTCCATCATCAGGGAAGTTTCTTTTATGGATCCCTGGGGATACAGTCTTTCTCTGACCATATTCTTGGGTCGCTTGTCTAGTGCTCCCCCACAGTATGGCTGATAGTCTCTTATCATCCCTCTTCCTGTCCCCACCAAAGTGAAAACTCCTGGAAGGCACGAATTGTCTTTGCCTCTTCCACCTTTTGCACCAGCGCCTTGCTTATAATGCCTGTTCAGATTTTTAGAATCCCCTTTAGTTATCAGGGCTTCCCTGGTGGCTCAGATGGTAAAGTGTCTGACTCCAATGCGGGAGACCGGGGTTCAATCCCTGGGTCGGGAATATCCCCTGGAGGAAGAAATGGCAACCCACTCCAGTACTCTTGCCTGGAGAATTCTATGGACAGAGGAGCCTGGTGGGCTACAGTCCATGAGGTCGCAAAGAGTCGGACACGACTGAGCGACTTCACATCACTCAGTTATCAGTTGCCTCATTACAGAAGTACAAGAAAGGAAAAATTTCAAGTATAGGTAAAAATGGCTGGAGTTTACTTTTCTTGAAATATTTTCCCTTAAACTCACAGTTTACTTGTTGTTCAGACATAAAGCATAAAATTCTCTGGAAGCATTTTACCACATCAAAGGAGAAAAATAGTATAAAACATTCCACACAGGAGAACTACAATGAAATCTATCAGTTACTATACATATGTAATTCATATATTGCCAATTCAGAGGAGCCTGGAAGGCTGCAGTCCATGGACAGAGGAGCCTGGAAGGCTGCAGTCCATGGGGTCGCTGAGGGTCAGACACGACTGAGCGACTTCAATTTTACTTTTCACTTTCACTTTTCACTTTCAAGCTTTGGAGAAGGAAATGGCAACCCACTCCAGTGTTCTTGCCTGGAGAATCCCAGGGATGGGGGAGCCTGGTGGGCTGCCGTCTATGGGGTCGCACAGAGTCGGACACGACTGAAGTGACTTAGCAGCAGCAGCAGCAACCAGAGAAAGAGCACCTATAACTTTTAAAATGATGAACATGGTAGTAATATGAGAGGTAATTCCTCAAATGCTGAAATTCTGAATTAACAAGATATTGAAAGTACTAAAAAAGTAATGAAATATTCCTGTGTTAGTTTCTTAGTGCTGCTACAACAAATTACCACAAACTTAGTCACTTTATAAAACACAAATCATTTTTCTTATTGTTCTGGAGGTCAGAAGCCTGAAGGGGGTCTTATGGGAATAAAACCAAGGGCAAGGCTGTGTTCCCTCTGGAGGCCCTAGTGGGGAGTCCATTTCTTGTCTTTTTCAGCTTCTAGAATGGCACCCCACTCCAGTACTCTTGCCTGGAAAATCCCATGGACAGAGGAGCCTGGTGGGCTGCAGTCCATGGAGTCGCTAAGAGTTGGACACGACTAAGCGACTTCGCTTTTACTTTTCACTTTCATGCATTGGAGAAGGAAATGGCAACCCACTCCAGTGTCTTTCCCTGGAGAATCCCAGGGACGGGGGAGCCTGGTGGGCTGCCGTCTATGGGGTCGCACTGAGTCGGAGGCTACTAAAGCGACTTAGCAGCGGCAGCAGCGGACGTGGCCCACTTTCCTCAGCATGTAGCCTCTTCATCTTCAAAGCCAGCTATTGCCTCACTGAGACCTCCCCTGCCATCATGTATTTCTTCTGACTTTGCTGTCTCCCTCTTTCACTTATAAGGACACTTGCAATTGCATTGGGCCAAGACAAATAATCTAGGATATGCTTCCCATCTCAAAATTGTTCATATAATCACCACCAGAAAAATCTCTTTGGCCAGGTAAGGTAGCATGTTCACAGGTTCTGAGGGTTAGGGCATGGACTTCTGAGAAGAGGTGGGACGATTATTCTGCCCACCACAGTTCCTTTAAATCAAAACCTAAGGAAATATTTTCCTTCACTGAGGAGTTGAAAATCCTATGCAATTAACAATAAATATGTAAATGGGACTTGCTGCATGGTCTAGTGGTTAAGAATCTGCCTTGCAATGCAGCAGACACTGGTTCAATTCCTGGTCTGGGAAGATCCCACGTGCCTCAGAGTAACTAAGTCTGCCCACCAGGAACTAGAGAGTTCCTGCAACACAGTGAAGACCTGTGCAGCTAAATAAATAAATAACAAAATTAAAAAAAAACACAATGAATATGTAAATGAATTTCCAGAGTAATTTGCTTTTTAGAAAAAGCTTCTAATGCTTTAAAATAATTGCACACTACAGAATTTAACTAGCACTTTCTATGCAACTGAAAAAAGTTCTACAAAATAACTCTTAAATAATGTACTGGGTGACATGTATCACTCCTCTCTCTCTGATCAGAGTAAGATTCTTCAAGATTGTTTTCCTTTTTTTCACTTTGCTCCAAATCATGTAACTTTCTACGTTACTGTTTTAAATATACATTCTACATAATTTGGTTGTCCTTTAAAAGATCAAAGCCTAAAACCTCTTTGTCTCTGGCTTTATTATATGACTAGAAGGCTTTCTATTTGAATTTAATTAGGGAGGATAGAATGAAACCAGTATAAAAAGTCAGCAAAGCAACAGCCTCTAAGAAGAGGTCAGAAGTGATCACAAATTGCTCTGAGCGGCTAAAATAGATATCCATTCCAACATTCTGCTGATAAGGACTTGTCAGTTGTAGAAAGCTTTAATATTTTCAATTTCACTAAGCAATAAATAAAATATTAGATCTGAATGTATTATAGTGAATTAAAATTTATTCTTATTTCTTTCTTCAGTAAAATCAGTTAAGCTAGAGAGAAATTTGATGAGAGGAAGAAGTTTCACTGTGTCAGTCTAAACTACTTTTTTATGTTTAAAATATCAAATCCTTAGTCATTTGTAGGTTTTAAAATTCATAGAATCAGGACTTACAAACAAAGCACTTACACGAGGAAAAAAATCATTCATAGCAGACCTGAATAAACCCTCCTAATCTAACTTTCTAAAGTCCGGATTTGAAACTTCATTTGGTATTTTATAAGAATTTTCATATTATGTTTACAATCAATACAAAGTCTCCATTGCCTGATCCTCTACCTTATGCTAAAACACATAAAGTACAAACATTCATATTTCCCCCACCCTTTCCTTATCATATTTCCTACATTCAGCTAGAAGTGCAAGTTTTATTTTCTAAGCACTTTGAAAGGAAGTGAATAGATCTAAGAAGTGAAGCTGGAACATAAACGTGTAAAGACTTTCCCACCAGCCAAGATTTTGGGGGTGGGGAGAGAAGCTGAAAAATCTTAATTCTTTTTTGTTTTTCATGCAGAAATGAAATTTTCTTTTATTTCACTCAAATGAATTAGTCTAGAGAGACCTTTTTTTTTTTTTTTTGCTTATAAGAGACTAGTATGAATGTTTTGGATAGCTTTTAGTAGTTTTCAACCAGGGATGACTTTGCTCCCTAGGGACATTTAGCAAATATCTGCAGACATTTTTGTTTGTCACAATTGAGGTATGGGGGTGCGTCAGCATCTAGTGGGTCGAGAGGCTGGGAATGCTGTTAAACATACAAGAGCGCACAGGACAGCCCCACAGCAAAGACTTATTGACCCCAAATGTCAAATATATGAAGCTGAAAGATCTTTGGTCAAGAGGATGTTATTTAATTTTTGACAGGCTTGCTTTGATATGTCAGTATTTTAAAAAAATTTTTTATAAACTTGTAAGCACTAGAGGGCAGTACCTGCCCAACAGTTGTGATTGATACGACTTTACTTTGGGGGGTCTTTTGAACTTAAAAAGGAGCTCGTAATTCACGTTACTTGAAGATAAATGACTTTAGGAGACCCTTAAAGAACTATTCAAGTAATTCTAGATCAAAAGGCAGTTTTAACAATTACTCTTTCTGAAATCAGTAAAAGCAGAGCAAGCGGGATTTTTCTTCTTTTTTATAAATGATGCCTTGTGAACTTTTGCCAGAGAAAGGGGAAAATTCACGCTAGGCTTTCACACACAGTAACACTAATGTCATTGCCACCTACACTTCTATTTGCTCTGTCGAAGCAGGTGATGGAAAGTCGCTATTCTAAGACTTGTGGATCATTGTAATGCTGTGGGAAGCAGTGTCTGGAACCCTGGGACTATGAGCAGACAGGTGAAACTGATTGAACCCATTAGATGAGGCAGAGAATCTGACTCAGCCATCTCTGAAACAGATAAATAATAACCAGTTTGTGTGAAGGTATTTACATTAGCTAACTGTGCAAGAATGCAGTGCCATTTTCTATTTTCTCCTAAGGGTCAGTCCAGTTTTAAAAAATGAAACAATATTTTCTCTTTCAGTGTGAGACATCCAGGCTGAAGTCTAAGTTTTTGGGTATTTTAATAAAAATTGAAACTCCTTCCCCCAAACAGGACAAGCCATTTGCTAAACTCACACTGAACCTACACATTCCTATTTATTAAACATTCAAGGTATGTTGTTGTTGTTGTTCAGCTGCCCAGTCGTGCCCAACTGTTTGTGACCCCATGGACTGCAGCACAGCAGGCTTCCCTGTCTTTTGCTATCTCCCAGAGTTTGCTCAAACTCATGTCCATTGAGTCAGTGATGCCATCCAATCATCTCATCCTCTTTCACCTGCTTCTCCTCCTGCCCTCAATCTTTCCCAGCAACAAGGTCTTTTCTAGTGAGTCGGGTCTTCGAATCAGGTAGCCAAAGCATTGGAGCTTCAGTTTCAGCATCAGTTCCTTCCAGTGAATATTCAGGGTTGATTTCCTTTAGGATTGACTAATTGGATCCCCTTGCTGTCCAAGAGATTCTCAAGAGTCTTTTTCAGCACCACAGTTTGAAAGCATCAGTTCTTTGGCACTCAGCCTTCTTTATGGTCCAACTCTCACATTTGCACATGACTAGTGGAAAAACTATAGCTTTGACTATATTGACTTTTGTTGGCAAAGTGATATCTCTGCTTTTTAATACACTGTCTAGGTTTGTCATAGCTTTTCTTTCAAGGAGCAAGCGTCTTTTAATTTCGTGGCTGCAGTCACCATCTGCAGTGATTTAGGAGCCCAAGAAAATACTCTGTCATTGTTTCCATTTTTTCCCCATCTATTTGCTGTGAAGTGATGGGACCAGATGCTATGATCTTCATTTTTTGAATGTTGAATTTTAAGCCAGCTTTTTCACTCTCCTTTTTCACCTTCATCAAGAGGCTCTTTAGTTCCTCTTCACTTTCTGCCATTAGAGTGGTACCATCTGCAACACAGTATAAAGAATGGACATTTATGAACCAATTCAATTGAAACCCTCTGTGCACCCTTCACCAATCACATCCTTCTCTTCCTGCCTCCTGTCCTGCCATCATGCCCAGGTAGATGACTTTGATGTTTTACATTCCCATCTATTTCTTCACAGTTTTATTATATATGTCAAATATGTGCAGTAATATATAATTTTTGCATATTTAAAAACTTACCATAAATGGCATGTAAGGATACTCTAACTTGTGTTTTCCTTTTAATATTATGTGCTTGATTTATCCATGTTGATACAAATATCTCCAGTTATACCAATATTTATTTATCATCCTCCTATTATAGTTGTTTAGCTTATTTCCAATTATTTGCTAATCCAAATAATGATGTTATATGTATTCTCATATATATCTGCTTTTATGCAGTGGGAGAGTTCTCTAAGGCAGGAGTCAGCAAGCTATGACCTGGCCCATAGGGATTTCCACCTGCGCTTGTATGATTCAGAAGCTAAGAATGGCTTTTACCTTATTGAATGGCTTTAAAAAAATTTTTAAAAACACTGATACTTTACGACACATGAAAATTCAAGTTTCTGTGTCCATAAATAAAATGCTATTGGAACAGCCATACCCATTTGTTTATAAATTGCCTATGGCTGTTTTCAGACCCAGTGAGTAGGTGCAACAGAGATTGGATGGCCTATAAAGACTGATATATTTACTCTCTGACCAGTCATAGAAAAAGTTTGCTGCTTTCTGCTCTAGCGTATATACATAAGGATGGAATTGCTAGGTGGCACATATTCATTCTTTGCTATCTTATCAATTATATCTGTTTAAACATGCCAAATTCCTATAATATATTGCATCAGATTGTATATTTTCTCAAACTCTGAAACAAACATGAAAAGAATTCTTTGAATCTTATGCTTTCATTTGGTTTAAGTAATGAGCTTAGACACATCTTTGTTGTAGCTTCTTTCCCCTTAGCTCTGGGTGAGTACTAATTGGTGTAGTGGTACAGAATACTAATTAGGTTTATCATTCTTTTGAGAGGGTGCTGAGAATGGGAAAAGACTAGGAAATTTTTAAAAATAATTTTTGAGCTTGCTTTTAAGATCTCTTTCAAAAATCCAAGAATATGTGATTGTAAAAAAACCCAAGTGGTTCAGATTGACTTTATTGGTCACTGGCTGTACTGCCTTTTACTAGAATGTAACCACCATGGAGACAGCAATTTTTATCTATTTTTGTTTATACTTGTAAAAATGCCTAGCACATAGTAGATGTTCAAGGGATATTTAGTTGAATGAATGGATATATAGAACATAATCCATCTGAATTATTCACTGAACTACTTTGGTATACATCATTTAATATTAAACAACAGTATATTTGGAATTATGCAAGATATTTCCTGTTTTCACCTAGGTATTTTATATACTAAAGGCATGGTTTGTGACTTTGCTCTCTTTGGTGAATAATAATGATAATGGAAATAGCTAACACTAGTCTATAAGTGGCAGGCACAATTCTAAGTGCATTACATGTATGTACTCATTTAACCCATATAACAACTCAAGAAGGTAGGTACTATTATTATCATCATCTCCGTTTTTACTAAAGAGGAAACTAAACACAGGGAGTTTAAGTAGCTGCCTAGGGTTATAAAGCCAGTAAGGGGCAGAGCAGAGATTTGAACTCAAAGTTTTTGATCAAGCCACATGGCTTGCAGGTTCTAAGTTTCCTGACCAGGAATTGAACCTATGACCTCTGCAATGAAAGCACAGAGTCCTGACCAGTGGACTTCAAGGGAATTCCTTGGAAGAATTTTATTGTTTAAACCTGGGAGGAAGGAACCTTGAAGTCCTGTAGTCCTTCAAGGTAAGCTGTATAATAGGAATATAACACGAACCACTTTTTTTAATTTAGAATTTTTCAGTAGTCACATTTAAAGTTTTTTTAAAAATTGGTGAAATTAATTTTAAGAATATATTTTATTTAGCAAATTAACAAAATATTATCATTTAAATACATAATCAATATTTTACATTATTTTTTTCATACCAGTCTTTAGGCTGTGATATGAGTTTTACATACTTTAATTTGCAGGAGGCTCATTTCAAGTGCTCAATAGCTACATGTAGCTAGTAGCTACTTTAATTGAACAGTATAGCTCTAAATTATAGCAGAGGGAATCTAAACCTTGAAAGCACATAAGTTGTCCAAAGTCATGCAATTAGTTGGGTGACTCAAAGGTAAAAGTAAAAATTTTAAGATTTTGGAGATGGTGGGAGTGGTGGCAGGGATGATGGCAAGTAAGAGTTTCTGAAACTCTGAGAGATGGACTGGGACCAGGGCAGACAGACCCTTAGAAATGCATGGGTAATATGAGGTCCTCTAGAACCACTAAGCAGGTTTCACATGGATTGATTTTAATGGCCAAGAAGTTATGTGTTCACATTCTGAATTGAGGTTCATTTAGTATCATTTGTCTGCCTAATATGGTGAGATTAGTAGTAATATACCGTGTGTAGTAACTACACATCAGTTACAGTAACTGATCTCAATTATATTTGATTATTTTACTAGTTGCACTCTAGATACTAGCTCTTTACCAGTTAGGGAAACAAATATTCATCATCAGGAAGTTCTGGTTATGTGCAGAAGAGCTGGGGAATGGGGAGTATGTTCAACACATAGAAACCATGTGATCTTGGCTCTCATTAAGCTTGAAATCTAGTGGAAAGTAATATTAGTATAGAGATTTAGAATTAACTTTAAACTATAGTCCTAAAATGTTAAACACCCAAAGTACTAAATTCATGTTTATTCATTCCAGAAATGCAGAAGGAGAGAGAGTTCATCATGGATTCTAGAAATTCATAAAATGAAATATCTAGTTCTTTCAAAAACAACTTCATATTCATCCTAGCAGTCATACTGGCATTATTTGCACATGTTAGAAACATTAAGTTTTAAAGTTAAGCTTAATCTGTTTTGTTCCATTAGGAAAACGACCCTTTTAAAATGTGGAAAATATGAAAAAAAAAAGAAGAAAACATTAATCCATAATTCTAAAGCCAACTATTTTTGTATATTTCCTTCCAGGCTTTTAAAAACAGTAAAAATACTTGTGATTATGAAGTAGAATTGTTTATTTGTTTTTCCTTAAAGTTATAAGCATTAAAAAAGTCCATATATGTAATTTAAAAAACCTACTAGACAATAGTGAGATGTGTCATCATTTGTTCAGTCAGCCAGCCCCCATGGTTAGACATTCATTCAAATTTTCCACATCTGATGCTTCAGTGACCATCTTTGTGAAAGTGAAAGTGAAAGTCACTCAGTCGTGTCTGACTCTTTGTGACCCCAGTGGGTAGCCTTTCCCTTCTGCAGGGGATCTTCCCAACCCAGGGATTGAACCCAAGTTTCCAGCATTATGGGTGGATTCTTTAGCAGCTGAGCCACAAGGGAAGGCCTACCATGTTTGTAAACAAACTTTTTTCCCTATTCGGGATTCTTTTTCTTAGGTCCAACTCCTGGAAGTGGAGCTGCCAAGCTAAAGAGTATACCATGTTTAAGGTTCCTGATATATTTTGACACATGGCTTACCGGAAGAGTTGTCCCCATCAATGTGAGATCCATTTCACAGCAATCAACAGCACAAAATAGTCTCATTTGTTTTTTATTTGCTAAGTTGGGAGACAAAAAATGTTATATTATTTTTTTAGTATCAAGTCTTTGATGATTACTATTAAGTTTGAGCAATTCTTCATATTATGGTTATTTCTTATTTATTTATATTATTATTTACTTTGTAATTTTCTCAGGTTTTATCAGTTTGAGTTCTTGATGTGTTAAGACATTAACGTTAGTTTTTTTTCTTAATGAATAGTGTTGATAGTTCTTTTAAAATTATATTCCTTTAAACACAGAAACTCTGATGCTAGGAGGGATTTGGGGCAGGAGAAAAAGGGGACGACAGAGGATGAGATGGCTGGATGGCATCACCGACTGGATGGACGTGAGTTTCAGTGAACTCTGGGAGTTGGTGATGGACAGGGAGGCCTGGTGTGCTGCGATTCATGGGGTCGAAAAGAGTAGGACACGACTGAGCGACTGATCTGAACTGAAACACCAATTTTCAACGTGTAGGAGAAGACAATGGCACCCCACTCCAGTATTCTTGCCTGGAGAATTGGATGGGCAGAGGAGCCTGGTAGGCTGCAGTCCATGGGGTCGAGAAGAGTCGAACACGACTGAGCAACTTCACTTTCACTTTTCACTTTCATGCATTGGAGAAGGAAATGGCAACCCACTCCAGTGTTCTTGCCTGGAGAATCCCAGGGATGGGGGAGCCTGGTGGGCTGCCGTCTATGGTGTCGCACAGAGCCGGACACAACTGAAGTGACTTAGCAGCAGCAGCAGGGTTACTTGGTTTTAAAAAATATTATTTGGGGAAAACATTTAATTTCCATTTTTTTTTTGGTACTCTTTTGAACTGGTTTCTCATGTTGCCAATGGATGTGGGCTCAAGTGGTGTAAACTCTTTATACTAAGCAATTACTTTAAGAAAAATAAAATTACAATGATACATTTTCTGTAAAATGTATATAAGTTATACCAAAGTGTGGTAAAAAAATGTTTTTTTTTTAAAATGTTTGGGGCAATATTTACTACTTTAAATTATCTGCACTATTTTCCTATAGTAATGCCAATAGAGTAGATTGTATGTGAAAATTTTTTTTGAGTTTTTTTATATTTTTTTAAAGTTTATCTTTTGAGATAAAATTTACATGTGAAAAGATTGTTAACCTTCAAATTTTGGAAAGCTATATTGTTTGATTTAGAAAGGATGGATGGGCTGTGTACCTTTTCTTTTGTATCCTCAAACCTGAAGCCTTATTGTTAATTCCCAGCACTGACGACCTTTTTTTTTTAAATTAGTGCTAGTTTTTATGGGCTGCAAACTTTTCCCAATAGCTGAAGCAGAGACTTCTGGGCACTTTTTCATTTCTTCTTTCTTCACAGTTTTAAAAGAGCCCCTTGCCTCCTCTGTTTGTCATTACGTGTACTGAAGTACAGAATAGAAAATGCAAAACAAGACAGCTGTAGAGGAGGTTTTTCTTTTTAAAGAAGTTGATAGACAAATGGCACAGGGTTCACTGTTCTCGCCAGCTGAGAGTTTAGCTTCCAGAAAGCGCTACTTTAAGGGAACAAGTGAAGTAGTGTGCAAGGCCTGAAAGACTTCATTGACACAACAGCCGGGAGGCTCTTGTAGTACATTGTCTGGCATGCAATGCCCTTCGGAAACCAGCTCTCGAGATCTCTACACCCCCAACATCCCCCAAAGCTTAAAAAGTAGGCTCTTTTTTTTTTTTTTTGTTTGCCACTATACTTGGTTTTCTAACTGAAATTCCTGAAAAGGAGTTTGTTTTTGTTTATCTTTTGCCTTTGAGTGTCAGTCAATGATTCACATAATCTCTTGGCTTGTTTAGTGGGAACACTGGGGGTCTGGGCAGTAGGGCCAAATGGTTGTCCCTAACAAATTAGTGATCCAGCATTAGTGTTTGCTCTCTGAACTAGAATCTAAGAGCTGGAGCAAAAAGGAGTCCTTGGGTGGGGGAAATAAGACAACTTTGAGGCTGATGATTCTGTTTTCTTGATGGTTGATCTGGAGAGATTTAATTTTATCCTAAGGAATAACTTTCCAGTAGAAAAAGGTATTCAGTCATTAACTGTATATCAGTGAAGTTGTAGACTCACTTGTAGGCTTTGAGAGAGTGCTTTGGAGAAGATACAACCATCTGTGGCATGCTAGTTTGCTGTAGAAGGGCTGGGGCCAGTCAATCTGTTTATCAATGGTTTTCATTCAAGTATTAATAGAGCTCCTATTATGTGTCTAGCCTTGAGAAAGGATGTGGCCTGTGCTCCTGAACTTTGAGGAGCTCAGTGTCATTGACCCCATCGACTCTGGAAGATCAGCGATTCACCCTTATTCTGCAGGGAGCACTGAGGCCCAGTGACTTGCTAGAGATTATACAGAGTTAGTGGCAGATTTTTGACTGGAAGCTACATCTTTTTACTCCCAGTTTGGTATTTTTCCATTCAACTGTTTTTGAAAGTGCCCCTTATTGTTAGAGAACAACTCAAGACAAGATATAATTAAGTGTAAATTGAATAATCAGTTGCCATTGCACATGGGGAAAGTTCATCGTTACCTGGTTTATCTGGAAGGTTTTGAGGAATGGGTATGATGTGAACACAAAAGAACCAGAAAAATCTGATCTCTGCTTCTGTGTTGTTGGGGGACATACATAGAGAAATTTATATTCTTCAGTGCAAGTACAAGCCTTTAAATGTGTTGTCTGTTGGTGAACATCAGAATGAAGACTGGGTGAAGGTTGGGAGGTTGAGGGTGGGGGGTGAAATGGAGTCCAGGTGATTCACAGATTTCTGAGGAAGCCTGGCCATCAAACCTTGGAGGATCAACCTAGATTGCTAGAACTTTGAGTCTATGACAGGAGTGGCCCTTGTGGAGATCTTGATGTAAAGAACTTGAGTTACTCCCCAGGAACTTCTGCTCAGTCGCTAGGAATTAGTTATTGACCTTAATACTTGATCTCTTCTCATTCCATGGCTACGCCTTTAGGTTTTCTTTCCCATTTAAGAGCGTTGCTAAAAGCAAAAGTAACAATCTTAACCATCTGCTACTTAAACCAGAGGGGATTTATTCCTTTTAATTGAAAGGATACTTGTTCCAACAGAAGGGTATTCTTTAGAGAGGAAAGCCTGTGGCAGCACGTATATTTTGGTCACTGCTCTGCAGTCACGTTGTGTGTGTGTGTGTGTGTGGGGTGCTCCCCAAAGAGCAAATAACAGATATGAGAGTTTAAGGCCAGAGAGAGCACTGCTGGTTCAGGGAACAGAAAGTTTAGTGCATGGGCAATACGGCTGGAGTATGGGGTGACGGGGTGCTGGGCCCTGAAGGCATCTTGTAAAGGGAGTGGGGAGAGTCTGCAGAATCCAGATCTAGAGGGCCTTGTAAACGGTGTTAAAGAAAGCAGACTTTAACTCAAGGGCAATGGGGATATGGCTACGAGATTTAAATTTTAGATCACTCTGATTGCTGTTGGATTATGGAAGAGGGAGAATGAGAAACAGTAGAATCAGTGAAACAGAATCAGTGAAACTAATAAGAAGAATGTTGCATTAGTGGAAGAGAAGAGCTGATGGCCTGAACCTGCAGGGGCAGAACTGTGAATAACAATTTTGGCATTCAAGGCAAACAGCTAAAAATTGACCTTCAAACAATTCTGTAATTCAAGATATGGCTTGTAAGTGGGTGTGACTGTGATGTGCCTTCCAATAGCTTTCAATTTAACTAAATATTCTGAATAACCAGGTGCTACTAGTCCTTTAAAATACTTGTTTTTTTAAAAGCAAACAAACCCAAACTTCCCTCTCTACATTTTTGTCTCCACAGGCAAAGCACCATCAATTCCTAGTAGTTAATCTCAGGCAGAGGCAGGAGGAGGGAGGGAGGTGATCAGATCAAGGAGATAGTTGAAAAGTAGGATGACAAGGAGAGCTTTTGAGAGAAAAAGATTTTAAAGTTTTTTTTAATTGAAAGAGTAACACGTGCCACAGCAAAATTCAAACAGTACTAAAGTTGTACAATGAAAAATATGTCTCCTTAAACAGTCAAGTACTATTACTAGTGCTTGTATATCCTTCTAGAAGTTTTTTGTACTACTGTAAGCTTAAATCGTTAGTATTTTTAAGTTTTCCTTTTTATGAAGCTATTTCATATTTTTCTTTTTATAAAAGTAGGAACATACAATACATCCTGATCTTCCCTTTACTAATTCACTTACATTATATTGTGGCAGTTTTGCCACATCTGCTTCATTCTTTTTAGTGATTGTCCATTGAATGAAATGTGTTATCATAATTTTTTGAAACATCTCCAAAATGATGGACACTGGGGCTGTTTACAATTTCTGTTATTTGATTTCGATTTGTACATAAGAGAAGAGGCATGAATTAATAAAGAAGGAATTTTAGGTTGTGAAAAAAAGGTTTCTATATAAACTGGGCCCCCTGGCATTTTTGTGACTGCGGAACTACTCTTGCCTTGCCTAAGCCTTAGGGTGAGTATAGTTATGAGGGTGGAGGTGGGAGAGTAGTGAATGTTTATATGCACCTTTGAGTCTCTGAGACCTAAGAACTGGGCGTTTCTAACAGGGATAGATTGAAGCTGGCATAGTCACTTCTTCACCAAGTAAAGATCTTTCGGGGAGGAGGCTGCCACAGCTGTGAACTCTGACCATGCTCCCCTCCAGTAGAAATGCCCTCTTATCCATCCATGGCTGTCAGTCATGATATTGTACCCTAAACCTACCTGCTGTCACAGTTGTTTATCTGGGCTCCCTAGCCATAGTGAGAAACAGGAAGTATTTGTAAAAGACAGAAAGTAGGTTTGATAGCTTGGGAGGAATGAGAAACGGGCCGTTTTGTAAGGCTGCCTCCCACGAGTTCCTCCCTTTGGTTTAAGCAATTTGTCCTCTCCCACTGATGTTGGAAGAGTTAGTTTCAGATGCAACCATTTACCAGTTGCATGATCTTGGGAAAGTCTCAACATCTTCAAACTTCAATTCTCCCCATCAGCAAAATGGGTAGAACAATTTCTGGTTGGCACAGTGTTGGTAAGTCTGAATAAACCAATGGATATGAAAGGGCCTATGTTTCATTTTTACTTTTTTCCAAGGCCTGGCCAGAATGGAGTTTCTGAAGTAATATGTAATCCAACCCAAGACAGTGAAGCATATTCTATTCATTCCTGGGATGTGCCTGCCAATGTAAGCCTCCTATACCCTCAGCTTTCGTGATTTATTGAATCTTTTCCTGAAAGGTCATCACCTTTAGGAAAATATAACCAGATTTGTATAGCACTTTATGGCTGGCAGAGATACCTTAGTAACAGTGATCTAATCTGAGGCTCCCAGCAAACCATCTGGGATAAATAGGGCATACTTTATTCCCATGCAACAGATGGCATAACTGAGATTCCGAGAGATTGATATAAAGAAACTGAGACTCAGAAAAGGCACAGGTAATAAAGAGTAGAGAGCAGCAAGAGGTCCCTCTGGACGACTACATCACTGCTTCAGTCTGCCTAGGCTTGGGATTCTTTGGGTCTTAGTTGTAGCATGGAGAAGGCAATGGCACCCCACTCTAGTACTCTTGCCTGGAAAATCCCATGGTTGGAGGAGTCTGGTAGGCTGTGGTCCATGGGGTCACTAAGAGTCAGACACGACTGAGCGACTTCACTTTCACTAGTTGTAGCATGTAGGCTCTAGTTCCCTGACCAAGGCTTGAACCCAGGCCCCCTGCATTGGGAGAACAAAGTCTTAGCCACTGGACCACCAGAGAAGTGCCTAGCTTGGAATTCTTGAGTCTTTCTCCTCAGTCATGTTTTATATCATAGTAAAATACATGTCACTTTAAAAATACTTTATCATTGAAAAAGAGTAGTATTAGTAAGATACTTTACAGTTTGCAAAATGCCTTAAAATCCATGGATGCATTTGATTCTTACAATAACCCCATGAAGTAGGTAAAACAAATGTGAGTAATTCTATTTTGCAGATGAGGAAATAGATTTAGGAATTGAGACCTGCCCAAGGTCAAACTATCAATAAAGAGAAGAGTCAGGATGGGAACTTGGCCTTCTGGCCAGCAACTTCAATGCCTTTTTATACTTTCATTACTGTTCTTATGCTTTTTATTGGGCTATGTAGTTCTTTTATTTAAAAATTCAAACTAGATAAGCTCGTGCACACATTCATCAAAAAATATTTATTGAGTACCTTTGTACACTGCTCACCATCTAGTTGGAAGAAAGGTAATTATCAAATGGTTACCATCAAAGACAAAATATACTCATCAGTTTGGAAACTCTAGTAAATGGTTTTTAATGACAGCATGATGACAACTTTTCCTCAAAAATTGATGATCACTACTGACTTTTGTGAAGAGTGGGATAAAGAAGACATACATACACATACCCATGTGTGTGACCGCTCCCCCTCCCCAACATCAGTGAAAGTCATCTCAGTTTTACATTCTAATAAGTAATTTGCTTGGCATGTTAATCTGTAGGAAATTACAGCCTGCTGTTTGTAGTATATCATCATAAAACGTCAACAGATTACAGTATTACGTTACTTTGATGTCACTGCCCAGCAGTTTTAGTCTTTTTCTTACTAACGGATACATTTGCTAGATCTTATTTCAACAACATCATGTAAAAAAAAAAAAGGGAATTTGTAATAATTTCCTTTGTAAACAGCATATTTCTTGTTTGATAATAAAGACTTAGCTTACTTCTGTCCTCTTGCTTTCTTGGGGCCATGATTGGTTGTTGGTCTGCTCATCCTTCTCGCTCTCCAGGGCAACATGTGAGCTAAAGCAGACTCTAAAAGAGGAAGAATAGGTCAGACTCAGAGATTCAAGATTAAACAGAACAGTATGTTTAGAGCACTAGACTCAGAATTTTTTTTAGAAAAGGAGGAGTAAAACTCCCCTGTATAATGAAGAATTATCTTTACCCAAAGAGATGTCTGGCCTTTGCCCTCAGCCACTGGGAGGTAATATCTAGGCCCCTCAGATGTCCTGCCTAACAGGAGTGTCTTTGTCTGCCTGGGGGGTTTGGCTACTGGCCAGTCTAACAATGTGATTTATGATGGGGGCTTCGAAACATGCCATCCATATCAGTTCTCCTCTTCCAGAGGAGCAGTAAGTAGACTACAGGTCAGAGATGTGGGCAGTGTGTGACTGTAAAAACTCTGGACACTGGAGACTTGGGTGAGCATCTCTGCTTGGCAATGCTCCTGAGAACTGGCACGCATTGGATCCGGGAGGAGGTGATGCCATCCAGGACTCCACGGGAGACGACCAGAAACTTCATGTTTGGAGCTCTCTGACATTTCACCCCATCTGTCTCTTCCCTCGGCTGCTTCAGATTTGTGTCCTTGTGTAGTGATAATACTTTAACAGTGTGTACAGTGCGTTCCTGAGTCCTTTGAGTAGTTCGAGCAAACTCTCAAACTTGATGGAGTAGCAGCACCCCCGCTTTTGAGCCTAGTGTCTGAAGTGAGGGCAGCCTTGTGGAGGACCGCACCCATAACCTGTGAAGTTCGGTGGCCTAACACCTAGTTGGTGTCGGACATCATTGCATTTCCCCAAACCCGATTTTAGATTTAGATTTTGGCACTTTCCAGGTTGGTTGCTTCTCTCAGCTTCAAATTTTTCAAACATTTATTTTTAAACTTTATTATGTTTTTAAATTTTTGGCTGTGCCCATGGCATGTGGGACCTTAGTTCCCCAACCAGGGATTGAACCCATGCCCCCTGCATTGGAAGGCTGAGCCTTAACCCCTGGACCACTGAGGAAGTCCCTCAGCTTCAATTTTTTTTAAATCCTTCATTTGGGGGTCATTTCTGCCCTACTTTCCTCACAGGGTTACTTCTTAAGATCAAAATAAATGAACAATGTATGTAAAAGCTATAAATAGCAAACAAGAATATACTATTTAAAAACTGTAACGAGCCATCAAAATATACTAATATTATTACAATGAAACTAAATGGTGGGGATGGATTTGGCAGAGGTGTGAGTAGGTTAGGTACCATTTTATTCAGTCATTCATTACACGAACAATTTTTGCCTTTACATTGCATTCAGAGTGTTAGGGAGATAACAGTGAACAAGTCAAGACCCTGTCCCTATGGGGGTTATGTTTTATTCAGGGAGAGAGATAATAACTCAGTAAACAAGGCAAGTAATGAGACTGTGCTAATTGTTGCTCTGTTTGAGGGAAATGATGGGGGCAGTTCCATTGGAAGGGGTGCTTCTTCAGATGGAATGGCCAATAAAGAGTTCTCAGGAGAGCTGACATTGGAAAAAAAGATTCTAAGGAAGAGAACTAGAGTGCTTTTTAGGCTGAAGGAATGGGAAAGGCCAAGGTCTTGAGGCAGGAAAGAGGCTGGTGCATTTGAAAAACAAAAAGGAGATCTCTGTTGCTGCTTCTGGATAACACAGGTGGGAGGTATGCCTGGTCAGACGAAGGGGAAGAAGTCTGGATTTTTATTTTGTGATCGACGTGAAACTTGGATGATTTTAAGTAGGCAAGTAACATGAATTGCTTTAAGAATCCAGCTGCTGAGTGGGGAAGAGGAGAAGCTGGGGTAGCTCACCAGGTCCTAAAGGACTGCGAAAAGGGAGGTCTGTGCGACAACCTCCAGCTACTACTGTGGTTGGTCTTGGGGTGACAACTGGTAACTTACTGTCTGCCTGCTCTGTTATCTAAATTCCCCTCTCTGTGCTGGAGATGAGTCCATTGTTACCACTGCTGGCTTACCTGATGGTGTAACCCACACCCTTATTCTTTTTCAAAAATATTTATTTCTTTGGCTGTGCCCGGCCTCTTAGTTGTGGCATGGGGAATCTTTGATCTTCGTCGAGGCATGTGGGATCTTTAGTTGCGGTATGTGAACTCGGGCTTCCCAGGCGGCTCTATTGGTAAAGAACCCGCCCGCCGTTGCAGGAGATACAGGAGAGGCAGGTTCGATCCCTGGGTCTGGAAGACCTCCCTGGAGGAGGGCATGGCAACCCACTCCAGGATTCTTGCCTGGAGACTTCCAGGACAGTGGAGCCTGGTGGGCTATAGTCCACAGGGTCACAAAGGGTTGGACACAACTGAAGTGACTAGCATACACAAGCACACACGTGTGTACTCTTAATCATGGCATGTGTGATCCAGTTCCCTGACCAGGGATTGAACCCAGGCCACTGCATTGGGAGCACAGAGTTGTAGGCATTCAGGGAAGTCCCCTCACACCCTTATTCTTGAGATGGTCTGAGCCCTGATACCCTTATGCTTCACAGGCTGGGCTGTGCTTGCCATTCACGTCACAGTTAGGCCGCAGAGTGCCAAGAGGTGCCCAAGTGGGCACCGGTGTTCTGTGTGTATCCCTGCCCCACATAGTACCAGGTCTGCCTCTTTTTGCTGATCAGGGTAAATAT
Source organism: Oryx dammah (assembly GCF_014754425.2). Taxonomy (NCBI): domain Eukaryota; kingdom Metazoa; phylum Chordata; class Mammalia; order Artiodactyla; family Bovidae; genus Oryx; species Oryx dammah. The sequence continues at coordinate 19,582,182 of NW_024070212.1, forward strand.
TCCTGCCTCAGGCCCCTCTCAAAGCTGCAGCCTTGGGGAATGACATGTATGATATAACTTATATTTTTAAAATGTCACTCTGGCTGCTGTGTGGAACCTGAAGGAAAGGGAGTCAGAGTGGAAGCAGGGAGATAAGCAGAGGTTCCTGTGGTTGTCCAGCTGAGACATGGTGGTCTGGGCCAAGGAGGTGGCCATGGAAATACTTCTACTTGCTAGACTACAAACTCCAGGAAGGCTCAGAGCTATATATTGTATACTTATGTGTTTTAAGCTTCTAGAAAGTGCCTGGCACAAAGTAGGTACTCAGAAAACATTACTTGGGTCAATGAGTGAAGTTACTTTCTGAAGTTAGACAGCAATCAGGTTTAGGATAAATAAAAGTGTAAGCTCTTCTTAAAAAAAAAAAAAAAAAAGCTGTAACCCTGTATGTCCCCCAGTATATCGGCTAAAGCAGTATTCCTAGGGGTGGAACATATTGTCTTGAGAACAAAGAGGGCCACTAGAGATTGTGTTTCCATCTTTGTGGATGCAAGAGGCAGCAACCTGTCTTCTTCAGATGGATGTCCTAGCATAGTAGGCTGCTGGACCCCAAATGACTTTAGTGAAAGGGCAGGGCCCTGAACCTTCATGGAGTTTATATCCCACCCTCTTGAGTGCTTCTGTCTCACCAAGGCTTTAAGGTGCTAGTCATCTTTTGCTCATTCTCCCCAATCAGCATAATGTCATTGATATAAAGGATCAATGTGATATTCAGTGGGATGTCCAGACATCTAGATCTTTACTGACTATATCATGACATAGATTTGGAGAATAACCATGGCCTGGGGGGAAAAACAAAATGAATGTTGTCCGGTTCATATGAATGCTGCTTCTGATCCTCTTTCCTGATTGGGATAAAGAGGAATGCATTTGCTAAATCAGTGGCCACATGTCAGGTACTTGAAGTTATATATATATGCTCTGGCAATGAGACCATGTCCGGCATGGTGGCTGCCATCAGGGCTTGCATTGAACTGGCAGCAGTCTATAGTCATTCTCCAGGATCCATCTGTTTTCTGTAGGGCCCAGACTGCTGAATTAACCAGAGGTATGGTAGAGACCACTATCCTTGCATCCTTGAGATCCTAAAGAGTGGTACTGATCTCTATCTTCCCTCTAAAATGGGATATGGTTTTTTTTAATCTACCATCTTGTCTGGGGAGCAGAGGAGTGGGGGAGAGGTACACAGTTTCAGAGGTTTCCATTTGCCCTTCTCCACTGTGAAAGCTCTTATCACATAAACCAGCGACCTAATGTGGGGGCCTCTCCAAAAACCAAATATATATCAATCTCAGCTACACATTCAGGGACTGGGGCAATGACCACCAGGTGGAGCTATGGGCCCAGTAGGCCCGTTTGAAGATGACACCAACCAGGGCTCCATTTTGACCTGGCCCATGTCCCAGCACTCTGATTTGGGGGGGCTCATAATGACATTTTTGGTCTCTCAATATCAGTATCATTTCAGACCCTGGTCCTGTTGGATATCCACCCCCACCCCCACCATCACCTAGTTTACAATCTCCCAAGTAAAATGACTGTGTGTCCCTCTGGGAGAAAGACTGGTGGAATTAATATAGTGTATACTTTCTGTGACATTGCAGAGTCCTTTCTCCTGGAGACTTGGACACTTTTTCATTCAGCAGATTTCAGGTCTGAAAACAGTTTCAGGTCTTTGAACTGGGCAAGGAATTATGACTTTTTAAAAAAGTGTTTTAAAAAATATATTTAGCTATGGTAAAAAAAACCCCACAAATACATAAAATTGATTATCTTAACCATTTTTAACTGTACAGTTGAGTCGTGTTAAGCATATTGACAATATTATGAAACCCAGCCCCCCAAATTGTTCATTTTACAATTTTGAAACTGCGCCCATTAAAAGGCAACCCATTTCCCCCTCCCCACAACCCCTGGAAACCACCATTCTACCTTCTGTTTAAATAAATTCGACTACTTTAGATACGTCATATGAAGTGGGAGTACTTGTCTTTTTTGACTGAATTTCTTAGCAGTCTTAAATGTTCATCCATATAGTAGTATATGACAGGATTTACTACCTTTTTAAAGGCTGAATAATATTCCATTGTACATATATACCAAAATTTGTTTACCCATTCATCCTTTGGTGAATAACTTGAGTTGCTTCTACATCAGGCCCACTTTAATAATGCTGCAGTGAACATGGGTGTGCAAATGTCTTGTCAAGGTCCTGCTTCCATTCTTTTGGAAGAATGCCAGGAGTGGGATTGTTGGATCATATGGTAATTCTATTTTCTTGAGGAACTGCCGTATTATTTTCTATAGTGGCTGCACCATTTTATACTCCCACCAACAGTACACAAGGGTTCCAATCTCTCCACATCGAGGGATCATGAAATTTTTTTAAATTGGGGCAACAGTGCTCAGCCCCCTGTTCATCTAGTCTTGCATTCTTTTTATGTATTAAACAATGCTCATCTGTTTTATCACTAAGGGTATTGTATTCTATTGACCAACTCAAATATCTGTGGGTCAAGCCCCCTTGATTAGCCCTTCAATCTTCCTGTTCATTAAGATAATTGTGACCCCCAGGCTTCTACTGTTGCCACCTGGCCTCCATTGGTGGTGTGGGGGAGGGGGGTTTGATTTATGTCCATTGCTGTCAATAATCCCAACTCTGTGGTTGCCTCTCCTACCTTCATCCTGGTGTGCAGAGATGGGCCACCACTGGACTTAGTAATGCTGATGCCCCTCTAATGACTGTGGTGAATGGTGTGTCTTCTGGACTGTCCATGTTTTAATCCTTTCCTCCACTGTCCGATGTAACTTCACTCAATGTGGGATATTACTTTTTCCAGGCTTCTAGGAACACTCTAATAACACATTGGAACCATCTCTGGGGTGCTTTCTAGAATGTAAACCCTGTATCCCAAGAGCATGCCCCTAAATGAATAAACTTCTTGTTTTATATTCTGGTACCTTTGATCAAGGGCTCCCCAGGTGGCGCTAGTGGTAAAGAACCTGTCTGCCCGTGCAGGAGATGTAGGCGATGTAACAGATTTGATCCCTGGGTGGGGAAGAGGGCATGGCAGCCCACTCCAGTATTCTTGCCTGGGGAATCCCACGGACAGAGGAGCCTGGTAAGCTACAGTCCATGCGGTCACAAAGAGTGGATATGACTGAAGCATCTTAGTATGCACACACCCTTGATCAAGCACACTCAAAATCAAATCCACGGCATCTTCTCCTGCTATTACATGCTGGGTATTAGTTCCTTTTCTCCTTTATGAGGTCCAACATGTTCTTAAATGAATTGTGTTGTAACTTAGCCCTAGTTGTCATCCTGGCAGCCAGAAAAGGTGATGGAGCAGATCCTGGTCCCTGCCACCTTTTAGGGAGGGGCCTTTCCTGGGGACAGGTGGTGCTAACTCTTAAGGGGTGGGCCACCTTTGTATGGGTAACCCAGATCTTCTGGGAGGTCTACCATCCGAGGGTACCAGATGCCCCACTCTGTGTGTCAGGGTTCCCGTGCAGGTTTTCTCAACTATGGCCCTGAACTTGGCTCAGTAGATCTACCTTGTCTGAAGGTTCTAGTTACCTGCCTCAGCTGGAAGTTTGTCTTTGAAGTTCTGCTTGTCTGTTAGTTTCTGGGTTGAGCCTTCATTCTTTATTACTGTCTTAATGGCAGGAGAGAAGAACCAGAGAAGCCTCAGGCTTTCACACTTCGTTTCAGTTGGTTGGGAACTGCTTTTCCTTATCTCCCTGTAAGATGCCAAAGCAGTTGAGTAACGATCAGCCAGTTTTCTTGTCCTTGTATGAGTCATTTCCCTATCCTTTTCAAATACCTGAATCATTGTACTGGCTAGGAGGTCCCCTCCACCAAATCATTCTCCTAAGTTACCAGCGGTGAAAGTTTTTCTGGCTGGAGACTGGTCCTGCCTCTATATAATTTTTCCTTTAAATTTTGGTTGCAAAACAAATGGTTCCTTCTTTAGTTCCCTTCCCTTGCAGTACCTTATCATTTACAGCTAAGAAAAGCTTATTAGTACATTCGCTATGTTTTCTATCTTCCTAATACCATAGGTGACAGTTTCATAAATTATTCCACCACTGTTTAACACAAGGTAACCCTTTCTCCAGCGTCCAATAGTAATTTCCTCCCTGTTCATCCAGCCTCTACTAATAGTCTCTTGGCTGCCCTTCTAGCCTCTGTTGGCTGTCTTATCCCAATGCCAATGTCCTGTGATTTAGGTTTTAATTATGGCAGTTTCCCATTTCAAAGTTTCAGTTTCTATTGCTAAATAACAAACCACCCCAGATTTAGTGACTTTAGACAACGGCTTATTAATTTCTCACGGTTCTGTGGGCTGACTGGATGGTTGGTCTTTGGTCTCGAATGATGTGCTGCATTTAGCTTGTGTTTGCCCAGAGGCTTGAATCCTGGGATGGTTCTGTGTGGTTTCACTGCCTCTTCCCCCACGTGGCCTCATATCCTAGAGATGCTCGGCCAGGTTTCTTATGTGCAGCTAAACTTTAGGAGGGCCAGAGAGGAAACTGTAAGAGCTCTTAGGGCCTAAACTCTGGAACTTATACAATGGCATGTTCCTCTGGCCAAAGCAAGTCACAAGGCAAAGCCAGCTTCAAATAGCACTTGGAGAAACAGCAATGCCTCTTGAGTAGGGGAAGCAGTAAACTCACAGTGCAAGAGCATGGAGGGAGGTTGATTCACTGAGGGTCACTATTCAAGGATCTACCACACTTAAGGTGCCTATTAAAATAGACTACTACTCAGCCATAAAAAAGAACGAGATTTTTCCCATTTGCATCAACATGGATGGACTTGGAAGAAATTATGCTAAGTGAGATTAGTCAGAGAGAGAAAGACAAATACTGTATGATATCACTTATATGTGGAATCTAAAAAGTATAACGAACTAGGGAATATAACAACAAAAAAAACAGCAGACTCACAGATACGGAGAACAAGTTACTAGCTGGGGGGTGATATCAGAGTGGGAGGGTGGGAGATACAAACTATTGAGAGTAAGGTAGGCTCAAGGATGTATTGTATAACACAGGGAATATAGACAATATTTTGTTATAACTGTAAATGGAAAGTGACCTTTAAAAACTGTATTAAAATTTGTTAATAGATCCTATGAGTTCTCATCACAAGAAGGGAAAAAAAAAAAAAAGATGGGACTTCCCTGGTGATGCAGTGGATAAGAATCTGCCTGCCAATGCAGGGGACACAGGTTCCATCCCTGGTCTGGGAAAAGTCCACATGCCTTGGAGTAACTAAACCCGTGAGCCACAACTACTGCAGCCCGTGCACCTAGAGCTTGTGCTCTGCAACAAAAGAAGCCGCTGCAACGAGAAGACCTCAAAACACAAGAAGAGCAACCCCCACTTGCCATAACTAGAGAAAGGCCACACACAGCAACAGTGCAACCAAAAAAATAAAAATAAATTATAAAAAACAATGCCTGTTAGACACCCAAGTAAAGGAGCCAAAAAAGTACTTAGCTGTAAGTGCCTTGATCCCAGAGTTGGGGGTTAGGCCAGGAAAGAAATTGGGAATCAGCACATAGCTTTGATGCTTATGTGCATCGTCCTGCCCTGCAAGTTCCTGGTTGCTAAGGCAGAGTGCTAGCAGACAGCAGCCCTATGCACAAGGCTGGGAGAAGCCTAGGGGAAGAGGAACATTCTGCTCTCATGGTGGCTCCAGGTCCAGGTCCCCACTCGGGTGTAGAGTATTCCACTAGCCCTCTCCTTCTTCCTGCCAGAGCCTAGGCATTAGGGATGAGGTTAGGATGACTGGCTTGCAAGGAGAAGATGTAGGACAGGAAATCATTCCACTGCCTTGTCACCTAAAGAAAGGAACCCAGGAAAATGGGGAACAAACCATCCATGATGCTCTGCTCAATCTTTTTTTCGCTGTTCTGCATTTGCTGCCAGGTAGTGGATGGAGGAACCTGGTGGGCTGCAGTCCATGGGGTCGCTAGGAGTTGGACATGACTGAGCGACTTCACTTTCAATTTTCACTTTCATGCATTGGAAAAGGCAATGGCAACCCACTCCAGTATTCTCGCCTGGAGAATCCCAGGGACGGGGGAGCCTTGTGGGCTGCCGTCTATGGGGTTGCACAGATTCGGACACAACTGAAGTGACTTAGCAGCGGCAGCAGGAGCAATTTGCAAAAGCAACCATATTCCTGTTGTTACCGCCTCTGACCACTTCCTCTCATTCTTCATCCAGAAGATAGTAGTTTAGACATCATCCCAAGATATCTTCCCTTGTGGCTCAGCTGGTAAAGAATCTGCCTGCAGTGTGGGAGACCTGGGTTCAATCCCTGGGTTGGGAAGATCCCTTGGAGAAGAGAAAGGCTACCCACTCCAGTATTCTGGCTTGGAGAATTCCATGGACAGTCCATGGGGTTGCACAGAGTTGGACACAACTGAGTGACTTTCACTTCACCGAGATATCTGACATCACTTTGTTCAACCAAAACTGATTACCCTTATTTTAGATTTTTCTGTGTTTCTTGGGAGAAGGGGCTGTTTGCTGTGATTTTACTAGCAAGAATGAGATTGAATCTAGTATTTTTGAAAGAAAGAGGTGACTTCAGAGCTATTCCAAACCAGCAGGAAAGACAGGGGAGATAAATCCAGCTTGTCCAAAGGAGAAAGCAAAGAGGAGGAGGGAATGAGTTGGAGGCTGTTTTGCAAGATCAAGGGTTCTCTGTTGCCTGCTCTTCTCTGAGTTACTCTTCTCCATATTGTCTTTATGAAAATGAAAACTCCCTTATGTCCCTCGTTTTTGCAGCTATATCAACCTCTCCATCCTGATAACTTAGGAGAAACCGGGAATCTGTATTCTCCAATTGCTCCCCAACCTTCACGTAGTTCTCTCCACACTTATCTCTCCAAGAACTTATTTTTAAACTGGTTTTGCTAATTTTTGCATTTTCCCCAAGCCTGCTTTCAAGAAAGCTCAGGCTGGGGTTGAGGTTGGGGCGAGGCACGTACAAGAGTTTCTGGCTCCATCTCTCATTTCCTGAGCTGTGAGCTGGGCTGTACTAATTGACCTCGAGGGTCTCAGCTGCGCTAAGTTGGGTGTTTGTTAGATCTCGTTAGGATTGTAATTAGTGCAGAGAATCTGGGTCACAGGCAACTGGTTGGATTGATGATCTCAGGGGGCACGAATAAAGGCGGGGAATAGCAAACAGGTTCCTTGTTTCGTGGGTGGGATGAGCTGGGGCAGGGGATGGTGGGACTTGTGTCATACACACAGACACAGGGTCGCGTGCGGAGAGGCGCTCAAGCTCTTGGGGTTGCACGCCTGTGTGTGTGTCTCTGTGTGTGTGTGTGGTGTGTTCCCTCCCGCATTTACTCGGGTTTCTTTCCAATCTCTCCATATATGGTGTGGCTCTAGAGCAGGCTGGGGATTGGCTGCTGTTGTTGGGAGACTGGGAGGTAGGAAGAAAGCAGGAAAAGGAACGAACCCAGCAAGGGGAGGGAGTGTGAAGGGAAGGCGGCTGTAGCCGAGCTTCTTCAAGGGTTGCAAAATGGGCTGGGTCCCCTTGCCCATAAGGTTTAAAGAGGGGAGAAATTCCCTGGGACTGTTGTTTTGTGGGGAATGAGGTGCAGTTTACTGTTGCAGAGGGGCTGGCAGAGGGTAGCTATTTCCCTAGGGTCAGCGTGGCATGGCTTGTGAAGGCTGGAGCCGGAGTAGAGAAATTGCTGTTTTCCCCCGCTTTTCTTTTCGCCCTAAACAACCTACAGCTCTGTGTGGCAATAGCATGCAAATTAATTCATCAGCTTTCCAGGTCAACACCTCAGATATTTTTCCTAATGGATCAGGACTACAGATCAGGACTGTAGTTCTGTTCCCCAGACCTCTACTTAACAATTTAATGGGAGAAGAACAGGAAAAGTTGAGGAAAATGCCACTGAAATAGGAAACGACATTTAGTTCTTTACCTGCCTCTGTCCCTCACCCTATTTCAACTCTGTCCTGGATCTCCTCATCTCCTCGCCTGGGGCCTCCCAAAAGATTCTCCCTTTTCCAGTTCATTTGTGGAAGAAAAGAATATAACAGAGATGTTGGAAGAGCGGGAAGGAGGAAGAAAAACACACATCCTGAAAAATGTCAGCAACTATGTTGTAAGCAGGTTGCCGCACATCCCCTACTCAATCCACCCATTTACCCCAAAACATGTGACTGGGAAGAAGTAAGGGAAATACTGCAGGTAAAGAAACCAGAGTGATGGAGTGAGGGAAGAGGGGTCTAGGAGGAGGGGAAAGCTAGAGTTCCAGCATTGTTACCCTTCAGCCTCGGCACTCCTGCTCACGCTTTGTTAACTGACATCACAGGAGCAGCCCACCAACAGGGTATACTCTAAAATGTTTTTCTAGTGGGAAGCCTGGCTTTGTACTAAGCTCTGAAATTTCTGAAGACAGGAGCTCAAGCTCTCCTCACCCCACCTTTCTATCTGTAGCCTTTAGCACAGTACCTGGCATTCTCTCCTTGAAGAAAGGCTTACGGGCACAGCCCACAAACTGGATCAGCTTGTGTACCAGGATGCAGTGACAGTAAGCTCATCCTCTAAGCCTCATGCAGACTGTACTCCCACCAGCCGAGCTACGGTTAACAAGCCACCGAGTCAAACTAATCATAGCAGCAGCTGCCACAGCTGCTATTTACCAATCAGCTGGCATTTGCCATACATCTTTACGCTTCCATTTTGCAGATGAGAAAACTGACACTTGGACAGCTTGTGCCTTGCCCAGGGCCTCGTAACTAAAGAGTCAGAATCTGAACCCAGATCTGTCTGGTTCCAAAGCTGGCCTCATTTCACTACCACCTTGTGGCCTGGTTTTGGTGCCGGAAGAGCCCAGGAGTCCCATGGCCAGTTCTGTTTCCCGGGGTCCCTGGTCTTTTATGCTCCCCCTCACCATCTTCCCCTCCAGTGTCTCCCTCCATCCTCAAGCTCCCCTGGGTGACAACAGATAATTGGCATGTTGGGATATATATGTCACTCTTGCTTTTGTCTTTTTCTTCATTATGTGGGAGCAACAAAGATGAAAAAAAGGGAAAACTCTGGTAAAATAAATTTATAGGAAGATGCGGACTTATATAAAGGAAGTAAATACCATTTTAACCTAGACTATTTGTGACAACGGGTATCTCTGCTGACCGTTCTTGGAGTTTAGGTGAGTGAAGCTTGTTTGGAGGACCGAAGTCTGGAGACCCAGGTCCCTCCTCTCCTACCCCAGGAGACTCTGGGAGTAACATGTAGGTGGCACCCTGGTGTATTCTCCTCACTCAAAGATACATGTAATTATGTAACGACAGGATAGATCTAGGAAAAATCTTCATGACTGCGAGTGGTGGGGACCAAGAGTGTGAGAATCTCTTTCCTACAGATGTTCAACTTAGATTCCACCATCTTGCTTACGTTGGGTTATGGAGTAAAGTCAGAGCACAACAATGGTGGCGACTGAGAGTCTTGCCCAGAGGATTGTGTTTCCCTCCTACCCATCCTCCTGAATGTCTCATGAGGGCAGTTGTGGCCAAGATGTCTAGTTTGTTCCCATTGTCTCCCCTTCCTCTCTCTCACCCTTAGGGGAGCTCCAGGTTTTGGCTCCTGGTGGTTAGAGGAAATCTAGGGAAGAGGATAAAGAAGCTAACAAGCAGTCTGCAGTTGAACCTTGACCAACCCAAGTTTGAACTGCACAGGTCCACTTACATGCAGGTATTTTTCAAATACTACAGCACAGCCTGTAGTTGCTTGAATCCTCAGATGCAGAGGAACCACGAGTATGGCTGTTAAGTTAAAGGTGGATCAACCCTTGTATTTTTCAAGTGTCAACTGTACTTCAAAGTTTTTTTTAACCCTTCATTTGATTCAGGGGGCTATCTGTCCCTTCTTTCCAAAAATCATTCATATCTTGCCTTTATGACTCATCTCTTGACACTATCACTGTTATTAACTGGATCTTAGAAACTTCAGAGGAAAGAAGCGATCCAAAAGGCTCCCCACAGCCAAGGATGCAGGGGAGCCTGGCGACTCCACAGGTGGTTGGGAGGATGGTGGTGTGAGTGTAAAGATGTTTTTCTAAAGCTGGGGCTTGATTAGTATTGGAAGTGAGGTTTGAGGAAGGAGAGGGAGAGGCTACAGGAAACCCGAGCTTGGCCGAAAGAGGAACCCGGGCACATATTTGGTTTTCCCCTCCATCCTATGCATCACAAGTCAGTTTCTTTTTTAGTTTGGTTTTCTGTCGGGTTGACTGTCCCTGCTTCTCCTGTGCTAGGCGCCCCCAGCCAAATCCAAACCCGTCCCCTGCATCCAGGGTTGTATCTCTGAATTGAGAAGGGTGTGAGAGATGAAGGGAAGAAACACCTCATATTAAGAAAGCTGGGCAGCTGGATCTCAATCAGAGGCTGATAGGAAAGAGAAGCCAGTGCCTGGTGAGGGCCAGGGTCAGGGAGGATTTTAACTGCACAAATCTTCCTTGGGGCTGGGATAAACTTCACTTCTCTGTGCGTGGACAGGTGGCAAGGCTCCCTCATCTCTAGAGTTGAGCAGCTGAAATTTCACCCTCAGATTGAAAACTTGGAATGAGACATAAGAGAGGCCCCCTCCACTCCCCCTCTAAACTTAGGAGCCCAAACACATGGTTGGGAGCAGCAGGTTATTCCTCACCACACCTCAGAGGGTGTGTGTGGGTCAAATGGTCAAACAGCCTTCATGACCCTCTCTTCATCCAGGTGAAAGCTTCTTAATATTGCTGTAGGGGTCACCTGCTCCTCACACCTGAGGCAGTTTAGGGCTCAGAGACAGACGGGGGAAAAGGAAGGAAAGGAGGTTGGGAAATAAGGGGCGGTAGGAGGGTCAGGCAGCAGCAAGAGCAACGAATTCGATTGTGTTTTTGTTTTCTTTTTTGACTGAGGTAAATAAAAAAGCTTTTATCCTGCAACACTTGGAGATAAGAATCTGTCCACCCCCATGAGTTCCAGACTCTGGCACCGGCCTTCACATCAGGCTCTTCCGGTACTGACTGTGCTGGGTGGTCTGTCTGAGGTGGGAGTCGGGGGTCTGCAGGTCCATCTGTCTGTACAGGTCCCTCAGCTCCCTGACCTCCTGCAGCACCCTCTTCGCCTGGCTCCAATTCGACGATGCCTCTCCCAGCAGCCGCTCCGTCTCCAGCAACAGCTGCTCTGACTCAGAATCGGGAGGAGACCGAGGGGGCTCCTTGGCCTTTCGCTTCCCGTCTCCCAGTCCCTGAACCTCTGCCAGCAGCTCCTGAGTCTTCTCCAGTTTCCTGGCTACCAGGTCCTGGATTCGCGACAGCTGCCCCGGGGGGTGTGGGATGGGGGTTGGGGCGTCCTCGGCCCGTCGTTGCAGGGTGTGGGCTGGCGCAGCGTCCCGCTGAGACAAGATCTCCTCCAGGGAGGCACAACGGCTTTTTTCTGTGGCGGTCAACTTCTTGGGTGCCTGTGGGGTGTAGGTGGCCCCCTTGTCTGGCTTTTCCCAAAGTCGGGGAAGGCCGCTTGCCCGGTCCGAGGAGGGCTGGATACGGTCTGAGTCTGCTCTCCGCCGGCTGCCTGCTAGCTGGGCCACAGACTTATCCAGGTCGACCCGGAAGCTCTCAGCACAGGAGGTTGGCTCCTCCGGGGAAGGGTCTTCCTCCTGGATCAGGTCCAAGGTCAGCATCCCATCCGAGGTAGAGGTTGAAGCCTGGGGAGGGAGAGGGCGGGAAGGAAGGGGGTAGATTGTCATCCATGAGCATTTCAGGACTGCCTGCCTGAAAGAGAAGCAGGCTGTGGTCATTTCACTCCTCAACGTGCCTTCCCTGAATGAGAAGCCCCCACTCCTGACAGAGCCCTCTGACTTTGTTGGCTCTTTCTTATTCCTTTGATGCTGATTTAAACTTAATTCTTTCATTTTTCTGTGATTTAAAGTAATTTCTCTTGTTGCCCATATTTTCCACTTTACCACAAGCTTCCCGAACAGCGTCTTCTCCTTCCGTGTTGTGGACTCGCAGCATCAGCTGGGTCTGACACACACCGGATGCCTGGCATGGCAGGGCACCTTTTCTTTTCTTCTGTATCCTCTGAGCCACACACCTCAACCCCCTCTGCTATTTGGACCTCAGAACCCCTTGCCTTTAAATAAAACTTGTTCTATTTCCAGAATACTGTAATTTTTTGCAGGGTAAAATACTGTAATTTTTTAAAAGATAAAAAAGTAATACTTAAAAAAATTATTCAACACCTCACATGTATTGATACATGTTATTTCAATCATTCCTCACAGTAGCCCTTCACCCGGGCACGATTATGGCCCCACTTTACAGCTGGAGGTGGGCAGCTTCAGCAAAGCTGATTCCAACCCAGCTTTGTCTGATTGCAAAGCCCTCACTCCTTCTACTATACCTGAGTGCCTCATTCCCTAGAGACCTTGAGCTTGGACAAGTGAAAGAAAATCTTTGCTCCTCTAAATGCCTGCAATACGTAATGCTCTTACCTATCAGGAGAGCTAGCCACCAGACATCAGCTTCCATTGCCTCGTAGTAGTCATCTCTTCTATTTCTCACATTCCTTGTGAGTGTATCTCATTTTCCTCAAAGGAAGCTAAATCTATTAAAGCATCCGTGTGTGCTAAGTCGCTTCAGTCATGTCTGACTCTTTGTGAATCCATGGACTGTAGCCCTTCAGGCTCCTCTGTCCACGGGATTCTCCAGGCAAGAATACTGGAGTGGGTTGCCACACCCTCCTCCAGGGGATCTTCCAGACTCAGGGATCGAACCCACATCTCCTGCATTGGCAGGCAGGTTCCTTACCACTAGGACCAACTGGAAGCCCCTACTGAGGGCACATCTTTCAAATTCACAGTAGGTACTAAATATTTTTGGTTTGGAGGAATCGAGAAAGGGAACAGGGTGAAGGGACTTTCCTAGCTTTTGACCTTGGTACACAAATGAACTGACATGGAGTTAGCCCTTCAGCAATTTTTACTTTCTTACAGTCTTACATACCACAGCCATTAGGTGTCCCCGAGTCGGAGGGCGGCGGGAGTGCTGGATTTTTGCCCTGTCTCGAGTAGGGTGGGCGAGATAGCTGTCCTCCTCGACCGTGACCTGAAGAGATGCACTGTGAGTCGCGGGTGCTGTTCAGAGACTCTAGTTCCAGACCAGCTTCCCCTGCAGCCTAAACACCCAGCTCAGGAACTGCTCCTGAGCAAATCCAAGGGCAAGGATTTATGGGACATGAAGGGGCTTCTTAGGCTTGCTCATGCATCAGAAAGCGGGGAAACAGGAGCTGGCAGAAAAGACTTAGAGAGAAGCTAGGAGGAGAACAGGGCTTTCCAAAGGGAGATAAAGCAGCAGAGCTGTGGGGAGCTAGTGAATGGGGCCCGCACCATCCTCTTCCCTCTTTAATGAGCCACCCAGCTCCCTGTGCCTCAGTGTCCGCCTCCCCACAATTAGCCTCCCTAACCTCATCCAAGACGCGGTTCTTGGCTCGGGTGATGGCGGAGTTGAGGGCATTGATCCATGATTCCTTCTCTTCTGGACTCACTGCCAGGAAGATCAGGTTAGGTGCCTGTGAGAAGATTCGTGTTTCAGTCAGGGTTTGTATAGAGTTGGCCTCACCTTGACAGTGAAGAAATGAAAAGTTACACTTCATTCTCTTAGACTCAGCTCTTGGAAGGAGAGAGATTCTACTTCTGGAGTCACCTGTGACTTAAGGAAATCATTCTCTATTCCTGCAAAATGCCCTTGCTTGGAGGCTGTTTTAGAAATGACCAAGGAGGAGCTCAGAAGGGTACTGGATATTAATACACCACCAGAGATAATTAGAAGAGGTTTGGTGAAGGACAGGTACTAATATAAAGATCTTTAAATGTTTGAAGAAATAGAATGTGACAGGAATGGTTCAGAATTTCAACCACCTACCACGGAACAGGGAAAAGTGGCTGCTTCCCAAGACCGGGTGTGTGTGTCTGTGTGTGTGTGCACATGTGTGTGTGTGTAAAGTGGCTGCTTCCCAAGACGGGTGTGTGTGTGTGTGTGTCTCTCTGACAGAGACTGAGAGAGACAGAGATGATTTTTGTGGCTGGACAGTTTAAAGGCTGGCTTGCCAGGAAGGAAGGAAATGGCCACCATATTCTCAGATTAAATAATAAAAGCTGGTAGGAAAGCAGTAATTCAGGGCCTCTGAGTCAGAGAGCTGAGAGAGATCCCAAAGGGGAAGGTGTTCTCCTCTGGCCTCCACACCCCTGACCCGGTCCACGTTCCAGGGCCAAGGTGGCAGGAGGAGCATACCGTGTTCCCGGGCTGTTTGGAGTGGGCAAGAGTGAACTTGCTATGATTCTTCTTGCTCCTGCTCTTGGATTTCCGGAGCTCTTCACACTTCTCATAGTCACTCAAGTCAAACACCTCTTGAATGTTTTTTTCATCTTTTACCTAGGGGAGGATTGGAGCTGAGGTGATGAGGATTAAAATTACTTAGTCCCTTCTCCCAAACTGTTAGTTTAGACCCGTCTGAGAACCAGAAGAAGCCTGAGAAGGGAGGGATGACAGGATAGGGAAAGGCTGTCCTACCCAAGGCTCATAGAGGCCTGATAGTTGGGGGGGACCCCAAGTCCTGATTCCTTGCATGGGTTTCCATTTAAACTCCTCTCGCAACTCCCCTCAGCCAAGCTTCTGTTCCCAGAACCCCAGTAGGTCTCTTCATTATGACTCCTACTTCGTCCTTCGAAGGACACCATTACAGGGCTCACACTTTAATCCTACCATTCTGAAGTAAGCAGACCTGGATGGCCCTTGATTGTCTGGAGAAGATAAAGGCAGAGCCAACATCAGGGGATTTCTAGAGAGAATGGAGGGCTGCCTCCAGCCTCCCCTTTCTTATGTTGTATGTTGATGCTTTCTTACCCTCATTTAGCTCCTTCCTTAAATATATTCTATTATGATGAGACTCATCTATCTTCATTTCAGGAGCTTTAGCACCACAGGGACAGCCACCCCTGTGTTCGGTTTGTCCAGATAGGGTGAAAAATACACCTGTAGTTCCTACACCACCTTATTCCTTCCAAGGTACCATGACAACCCAATGTAGCTCCTGCAGGATTGAGAAGCCACTAAAGTCACTCCATTGTGCTCTAGGCAAAGATACGTTTATACTCTCCCTGGAGGACTACTTGAAAAGAGTGTTCTGCTACCTCTTCCCATGATTCCAGTTTGAGCCCTTTTAGTCAGGAAGTTCTTCCTTGTGTCTAAACTGAGCCCTTCCTGCTTGTAGAATGTATCCTGCAACCGGCTCCACCCTTAGCAGCTTTATCCATCATTTGGCTCTTAACTCTCTTGTTGAATGTCTAACGAAAGACCACAGCTCTATCTATATCCTCTGACCCCACAAAGTGAGCGCCACAAAGCAAATTCCACTAAATTTCTGCCCAGGTCCGTTTTAAACCCCTCAGGGATTTTTCTCTTCTCCCCTGAGGTGTTCCCATGGCTCTGGCCCTCTGAAGTTGTGATCTGGCTTACAAGAGGAGAGAAGACTTTGTCACTGGTCCAGACGGAGGAGTCTGTGATTAGAAACCCCTTTCATCCTCTGCTACTTGCACCTGAGATTAGAAGACCCTGGGGAATAAGCCTGTTCATCTCTTTTTGGGATGAGAGACGACAACCACCAGCACTTGTTAAAATTAAACAGACACAAGTAGTGTCATATGTTCCTTGGATGGTATCTAACCTCCCCGACTGGAATTATTTCACAAAAGAGTCCCCACTTCACAAGTTCTGACATAGGAATTGTGTGAGCGTGGAGGTGACTTCATCTATCTGCCTGGTTCTCTCTTCCATCCCCCAACCCATCTCTGCTCTTGTATCTGCCCATCCTTCTGACTTGCCGCTGGACCCAGGGGACACAGGCCCATCCAGGTGAATGGCCGCTCATACACCCACCTTTGTTTGTTTCAACACGTTGTGGCTCCTCCAGGCCTCTCCCCTATCCTGCCTTTCGGCTAGGAAGTGACAGGGGCCTTGAAGGATTGTGGGTGGAACTGAACAAGATGCTGGCAAGGGGTGTCCCATAACAATTCCCAGAAACATGGGAGCATGGATGCAGGGTGGTGCATCACTCCTCTCCCCCTCCTTCCTCAGAGCTGAGACTATCAGCAGAGGCCAGAAATCTTGGAGAGGAAAGTGCTGGGTGTGTGTATGTAGCCAGGGGAAGAGAGTTACTTGTTTCTGTTTTCCTTAGGGGAGGGGAGGGGAGGGGAGGGGAAGGGAAGAGAAGGGAGGGAAGGGAAGGGAGGTATTCTGGCTTGGACATGACTGATAAGCAGCGCTGGGGAGCAGGAGACACTGACAGAGGGCAGGGGTAGGGGACGGGGTAAGACAAGCAGTGAGACAGTACCCAGGGAAGATGGACAGCTCCAGGACCCTAGTTCCCCACTGTATTTCCCCGCCACCCCCTCACCCCCATCTAATTCATACAGTCTCATTTATAATTACCACCCACCAAGGTCAACCCTTCCTTTCCCCTGATTCTTTGTCCTTAGGCCACAGAAAGGAATTTTTCCCATGCTTGCCAAAAAAGATGCCCTGAACTCAATTTCCTCTACCATGAGGTCTCCCGAAGGTCTAGTTTCTGTTCCTATACATCAGCCCCATGGTCAAAAGGTGCCCTTTGACTGAGAATGAGGAGAACAGTTATTAACAACAAATACAGAAGGATTTCTTTGGTTGAGGCAGTTGCAGGAAAAAGACTGGTGCAAATTCTAAGAGGGTTAGGGATTTCCTTGCATTAACATGTAAATTACAGATATCATAGTACATTTTAAAAAACTCTTTAATTCTATCGGCTCTGGAGCTTTCAGGAAGGGGACAGAATCCAGCCTACATCCTTGATCAGTTTCACCTTTAGCCTAGGCCTTTGACACATGGAAACTGGCTCCAAAGAAGAGTAATACCAATAGGCTTGTTCCCTCTTCCTATGCCTTCCTCTGCAGTGGGCAGTTGGCCCCATGACTGGTCAGATGTTCCTGACTCACAGGACACCAGACATCCTAGGCTGAGGTCATTCCATTCTTTCCCCTATCTCAGTACCCCTTCCTCCACAAATAAGGGTCCGTCACACTCTTTCATCCCCAGACTGTTTTTTAGATTGGTACAAATAAGAAAAAAAAAATGTCTTGTTCCTTCTACCCTTTCCCTGATCTCATGTTTTCCCCACTGACGTGTGGGAAGTTCTCCCTGATTGCTCACTAGAGTTTCCTGCCATTATGAAGTTCAGGGAAGACAGGAGATACACTTGGACACTTGCTTTAAAAAAAAAAAAAAAAAACACAAACCTAGAAAGTCAGCAAATTGTGGGGGAAAAAAAAAAACCCTTGGGTAGGATTAAGGGTTGGGTAGAGGTGACCCTTAAAGATAAATTCTCCTGTCAAAGTGTTTTCTCACCTCATTCCAACACCAAGTTCTCAGCTTAGTGTAAACAGCAAGGTTTAAATACCCTTAAGAGGGATCTCTTTGGCCCTGGCATAGCTTAGTTCTTTCTTAGCTGCTTCCGTAGATGTTCTGTTCAAGATGAATACTTTCTCCAGGACTGCGTGTGTATCTTGTTTCAATACCATAAAAGGATTTATTTACCTAAATATAGTCTAAGCAGAAAGCAGAAGAGGTTAGAACTCAGGGAGGACTTCCCAATTAGCCCTTGGTGAGGGAACTCACACTCACCAGACAGGGGAGGGCCATCCTACCAGGGGAACTCAGGACAGTCTCCTAGGCAATGCTGACATAGTCACAGAGATAGGTACTGGAATGACTTCTAACCCATGGAGGCGCAATTTTAGTTTCTCCACATTCCTATGTGTTATTGAACCCAAGAATTAGGGATAAAACAGAGAAGAGTTTGGATTCAATATGTGGGCTCAGGTTCCGACCCAGCGTGGACTATTTTCATTGTAACTATAGACCCAAAGACACAGAGACATGCAGGGGTTCAAAACTCCATTCTCCCTTCTGATATAATTGTGGGGGGGGGGTGTTGGGTAGGAAGGAATGGAGAATGAGTTCCTTGCTTCTTTGTTTTTAAGTGGAGTGGGGGTGGGGAACAGAGAACATGTTAATTAAGGACACTGGCTTCAAGAGAAACAACTGCCACTTACAAATACTCTACCTGAGGTCATGTGAGACTGCCTCTGGATTTTAAGTGTGTTTTCTGTGATTTGGAGCAGCTGTACTGCTGATATGACTTGCATATGTCTCTGTGAGAGACAGGAAAGGGGAGGCTAGCTGGGCTGGGGGGGCAGGAAGGAGGGAAGAATAAGCTGAACAGGGTGTTTCAGCAGCAACAGCAAAGAAAAAAGAATCCTACAGTCAGCTCGAGGCCAGGATAGGGGAGAGTAGGGGACACCTAAGAGTTTTGGGGACATCTTGGGAGGGAGTTATCATGCTTATCAGAAAGGTATTTTCAAAGGAAAATCTTTAAGTAAGATGCAACTTCTAATTCTAACTCGGGTCTTCTCACTGAAGGGCGACCTTTCTCTGCAGATAAGATGGGGGTAGAGACCAACCGGACCGGGGAACTCACTTTCGGAACAAAATCAGGAGTGAGGTAAGGGGGAGACGAGAAGTACATATAAGACCCCTTCGGAAAGACCAGGTCCGGACTATGAGAAAACTGGGTAGTTCGCGGCAAGGGCACCTACCTCTTTTTCGGAGATGTAGAGCTGGTCCCCTTTCAGCACCACGTAGCGGTTTTTCCAAATCTCCCTGAAAATCCCTTTCCCGCAGAATTTCCGGACCCAGCCGACCTTCTCAGGCGGTGCACACTGATGGTTTCCATCCTGAGGCCCCTGCCCCCGCGAGCCAGATGAGAATCGCACGGTTAGCTGGTTGCACCTTTTTCCTCCTCGCGTTCCGTCCCCCGCGCCCTCCCGAGTCCCCGGTCCCCTCCCCGCGTCCGCCCCGCCGCAGCTGGAGTCGGGGAGCCCCGCGTTTGCTCCCCACTTCTTCAAAGCCTTTCACTCCAAGGAACTCGCATCCCTATCGCTCCCCTCCCCCTTCTTCCAAATAGACAACTGGAATTGCCCGTGCCAGGGGTGAGGGCCGGGCTGGAGACGGGGGGTGGCCTTCGGGGCTCCGCCGGGCCCCCCGCCCCCTCCCCCAGCTCCCCTCCACGCCGCGCCGGGGTTTACGGCATTTTATTTCTCATTGTCTTCTCGCCGCTGCAGAGCTTGGTGCCAGCGGCCGCCCGCCGCCCGGGGAAGGCGAGGCCGGGGGTCGGGGCAGAAACTCAGCCAAGTTAACCCCCGGCCCAAGTAAACAAACAAAAGCCCCCGCGGTTCCTCGTCGCGGGCCCGGCGCACCGAGGCCGAAGCTAAGGGGACCGGCGACCGGGCCGGGCTGGAAGGAGGGGGCTGGCGCGGCGTGTCCCCGGCCCCCAAGCCGGCCGCCCGCGGCTCCGACGGGGCCGGGGTCCTCGGGGCACAAAGTCAGCGGCGGCCACGGGGCGGGCGGACGTACTCACCCTCTTGGTGGAATTGTTCTTCTTCATCATTCCGGGCTGCCGGGCGGGCGCCGAGGGGCGGCCCCGCGTCGGGGGCCGAGGCCGCTTCGAGGGGGCTCCTGCCCACGGGGAGGGTGCGCAGAGGCCCCCGGCGCCGCCGCCGCTCCTCCCTCCTTCTCCCGGACTCTCCCCTTCTTTGTAGCTCCGGTTACACTAAAGGCCGGCCTCCCTCGCGCTCGCACACACACGCACGCCTGCTCCCCGCCCCTCGGCGCCCTCCATCCCGGCGCCCACGCGGCCCGGTCCCCCGAGCGCGCCCCCGCCGCCCGCCAGCCCGGCCCGGCCCGGCCGCTCCCCCGGCCCGGCGCGATGTGGGCGGCCCAGCCCGCGCCCCGCAGCTCCATCCACCCGCCCGCTGACGTTGCGAGTTCAGAATAAAGGGCGAATCGCCGAGCCGGAGAGTGTGCGCTCCCCCCACACCCTCCTTTGTTTCTGACTCACTGAGGGTGAAGAAGACAGACCTACACCCCGCCAGGGAACGGCGTCTGGGGCGGCGGGGGCACCCAGACTCGCACTGACGGCCGGAGCGAGAGGTGGAGCCTGAGAAGACCGCCCGGGCCGACCTGCCGAGAGAGCCGGCAGGGGCCGATGCGGCGGGTGATGGAGACACAGGCAGGTTCATGAAAACCGGCGATAACCTAGATCGAGATCGTCTCCCTCCCAAATCCCAAACAAAAACAACAGCGTGAGCTGGGAGGGCGTGTTACCCAGGACTGGCATCCGGAATTCACACGCCCTAGGTTGTGGAGTAGTGGTCTGGGCAGGTCAACTGTTGGGGAAAAGTTTTATGCTTCGGAGGGTACCGATGTGTAGGGGCTCTCCGCGGAAGAGAACTTAATACACATTTCTTCCAGTTTACAAATTATTAGGCCTTATTTGAGCCTCGGGAGAATAACCCTATGTATGAGGTAGATATTATGATCTCCGTTGCATAGAGAGAAAAGTGAGTACAGAATTTGCAGACACGTTGTAAGTGCTGGAAGGAATAGAATTCTTGTCTCCAAAGCTCTGATCTGTTAGACCTAGTGGCTTTAAATATAAGCACCAGGTCGTGAATCTGAGTGAACTCCGGGAGTTGGTGATGGACAGGGAGGCCTGGCGTGCTGCGATTCATGGGGTCGCAAAGAGTCAGACACGACTGAGCGACTGACTGAATCGAACCGAAGGCTTAAACATCCTGCTATCTGGTGTCTCTCCCTAATGCACTGACATGTAAAAATTCCACCCTGTTTACCACAGTGCCCAGAGGAGGCCCTGGCTGGAGGAAACTGCTGATCACTCCTAAGCCAAATCTGCCTCGGAGCCCACACACCAACATCTTGGTGACTTCCTTTTTCCCCTCAGTACACATTTAATGGAAAGAGGAGAGAGGGAACGTAGTTTGGGTACTGGTTTCATCACTGCTCTGTGGCCTTTGGTCAAGTCGCTGAATTTCTTTGGGCCTCAGTTCCTGTGTAGGAACTGACTGCCAGTTCCACCAATAGGAAAGATAGGGGAATACATGAGATGACCCATGAAAGTCCTTTCAAAATACAGTATTGCCCTCTAGGGCTAATTACTAAATAATAATGAGCTAACGAACACACTGCCTGGCATATGGCAGGCACACAGAAACTTCCAAATGAATAAAAATCCCTGGCACAGAGGAGCAGAGGAAAGGAAGAACCTCTTTTTCAGAGATGTCTCAAGATTAAAAAAAAAAAAATGTTGGCCAAATTGAGGAGTGAAGTGGTCTTGGCTTTTTCTGGTATCTGTAAAATGAAGGAGGGGTCTTCTCTTTTTTTTTTTCTCCCTAATCCAACAAGATTCCTCTTAACCTCTTCTCATTTACATACTAATTTATTCCTCTATTTTAGACTGATATAGAAATGTATCCTTTCAAAATGCTCTCATATATAGTTTCTTTAAATCTTTAGTGCCACCTTGTGAGGTATAAATATTATTCCCACTTGGAAATGAGGAATAAATATTATTCCCACTTGGAAAATGAGGAAACGGCATGGCACATCAACCTACTTGCCCAAGTTAACACAGCAAGTTACTGGCTAACTAGGTTAGAATCCAGGTTTTCTGACTCCACAAAGCCTAACACATACACAGTCTCCTTCTTACCATCTCTGTTTTCTATCCTCCGTGGCAAATAGAAGGAGGAAAAGTGGAAGCAATGACATTTTATTTTGGGGGGCTCCAAAATCACTGTGGAAAGTTGACTGCGGCCATGAAATTAAAAGACACTTGCTTCTTGGAAGGAAAGCTATGACAAACCTAGGCAGCATATTAAAAAGCAGAGACATCACTTTGCCAACAAAGGTCTGTATAGTCAAAACTATGTTTTTTCCAGTGGTCATGTACACATGTGAGAATTGGACCATAAAGAAGGCTGAAGTGCTGAAGTGCACCATTCTAAAGAAGTGCTGAAGAATTGATGCTTTCGAACTACGGTGCTGGAGAAGACTCTTGAGAGTCCCTTGGACGGCAAGGAAATCAAACCAGTCAATCCTACGGGAAGTCAACCATGAGTATTCATCGGAAGGACCGATGGTGAAGTTCCAATATTTTGGCCATCTGATGCAAAGAGCCAACTCATTGGGAAAGACCCTGATGCTAGGAAAGATTGAGGGCAAGAGGAACAGGGGGTGACAGAGTATAAGATGGTTAGATAGCATCACCAACTCAATGGACATGAATTTGGGCAAACCCCAGGAGACAGTGAGGGATAGAGGAGCCTGGAGTGCTGCAGTCCATGGGGTTGTAAAGAGTCAGACAGAACTTACTGACTGAACAACAACAACTATTTAAAAGTGATTTTAAAAAGAATGAGAACCCAAGCGAGGAAACAAAATGTCCCAACATACTAGTGAGAAAACTACCCTGCTTGATGTTTTGAAAGCTTGCTGGCCCAGGGAGATAGGAGTGGTTTGGACTTTTAAATAGGTTCTTGTTTATGGGGGAAAAAAATTAATTCATGACTTGCCTCATCTTCCTTTAGTCAGCAAATACTTGAGTACATCCTGCATGCACGTTACTAGTCTGCTGTGCTGTGTCGGCAAGGAGCTGGAGCTTTGTGGAACATCAGGCAGGGGGACGCTAAAATATCCAAACTCTCCAAAGTAATTTTCAGATTCCAGAACAGATGCTTGTGGGCTGGAGAACCTTCCCTGTCTATTTGCTCCTGAAGCTGTTACATAAGTTTCTGGCTTTTCTTTCTTCATTAACCTGTACGGCTACACTCCCTCATGTTATGGTCCTGTCCTACCCTCCCTCGCTTGTCTGCTTTTGTCCGGTTACTCATCCCTTTCCATAAGCCATGCTCCTCCCCTGGCCTGTTCTTTAGGCTTTACTTCTCTCCACCAGGCGAACCTCGCCGTGGCACCTGAATTGGGATCTATGAATTGGGACTGTTTCCAAAGACCAATCTTTAAGTCAGACATCTCAGAGTACGAACTTATGGGTTCTTTTTCTCATTTTCATAGCACAGTCTCCTCAGTGAGCTTGACACTACCACACACACAAACCACAAAAATAACTCAAAATACCCCAATTTCCTTCTTTGGTGGAGATAAGATACTGGGGGTACTTGTGGTGGTGGGTTACTTCCCTAACTGCATTGCCATGCTAAGACCCAACTGTAAGTAGCTCTGTTCTTAAATTGGCTACTTTATAAGCAACTTCACTTAAAAGAGGAAGAAGAGAGCCATTAGAGGTAAGGATTGTGAATTGCTGCCTGCACATTCACAGGCCAGAAACTGTTAGCCAAACAGTTGTTTAGCTAAATACAAGCATCTTGGCTTTTGTTGAGTGAATGGGACTTAGAGGTTTTGACTAGGGCATTTCAATCTCCTAGAAGGGAGGTCATTAAAAGCATATGAGACCTTAATTAAAATGTTTTTAGAGATTTCTCCAGCAGTCCAGTGGTTAAGTCTCCAACCTTCCAATGCAGGAAGCATGGGTTTGATTCCTGGTCCCAGAACTAAGATCCCACACGCCATGTGATGTGGCCAAAAGATTTTTTTTTTAATGATGTTTTTAAAGGGACAAAAAGAAAGGGCCAGTAATAATATTATCAGCTCTATAAATCTTAAATAAAAATATGAATCTTTGATCCTTAATAAATGAAGAAATGCCATCTTCTGGTTTATAAAACACCCTGAAAGTAGGGCTCATTTCTTAAGACTTTAAAATTTTTCCCTTTTTTTGGCTGTACCTTGAGGCATGTGTGTGGGATCTTAGTTCCCTGACCAGGGCCCCCTGGAGTGGAAGCACAGAGGATTAACCACTGACTGGACTGCCAGGGAAGTCCTTAGAATTTTTTTTTTTATTACCTATTTTAATTGGAGGGTAATTTACAATATTGTGGTGGTTTTTGCCATACATCGACATGAATCAGTCACGGGTGCACATGTGTCCCTAGACTTCTTAATGTTGCTAGCTGAGCAGGCACTATGGAAGCAGGTGAATAATGAAGAGAACAATATTAGAAAAGTGTTCTTATTCCAGAGTTATCTTGCCAAGAGAAAGGCAAGCACAGGTAATCCTGTTTGGCAAAAGGTTTCTATTTGAAAAAACTATGTAACTTGTAAAATGCTGCATTTAAAACTTGTCTCCCCTAGCCTTAAAAGTAAGGCTGCCTTACTTTTCTTTATTATTTAAAAATAAAAGAGAACAGAACTTATTAGATCTTAGCCCTTAGCTGTAATATGGACAAAAGCCTTAGGTGCTTCTCAAGAGTGTATGGTGAAACAATGGCCGAGAGCTGAGAGGAGAGGAAGGGGGAGATGGGTGCAATGACCCTTAAGCTCTTCCCTCCTACTTCTTAAACTGCTGATTAATGTAGTGGGAGGATGACAGAAATTCAGTCCTTTTGCGTAGTGATTCGGTATCCCCTACTTAGAGACAGAATCCATATTATTTATACTATAAGTCAAATTACACTGGGTGGTTTACTATGTATCAGACATTATTCTAAGTGCTTTATATGTATTCTCTCATCTTATTTAGTCCTTACAATCCTATAAGGAGGAATTTAATTACTTTCTTTTTGTATTAATAGATGAGGAAACTGAGCCGCTAAGAGACTTAATAACATTCCCAAAGTCACATAACTGTGACACAGATCTGAGCCTAGGCTATCTGATGCTACAGAAAGTTTATCAACATAAAAGGAAGGTTTAAAAATTTTGTGCCAAGCACCAGGAAAGAACTGTGGTAGGATTTGAGCACACCATAATTTCCTGGTATTAATGACATTATCATTTTCCACTGCTTTCAAGAGAAGTGAAATTGACACCAGAATATATTATTTGCCTTGACATACTTTACCTATCCTTTGGGTACAGGTCATGCCTTCTCTCTGTTTGGTGTACAGCCAGCTCATGCCTCATCTCATAAATTCCCATAAATAGTTATTAACCCCAAAGAAACAAAAACAAATCACTTGTATCTTTTCATAAAATGGATTTTTATTGTCTTCATACATGGTTTCTCAGTACCACAGAAAACTGCAATTTAGGGACAAACAATTTTTGGATGGTTCTTATAGAAATATGAGTTTTCAGAAATGATTTGTGCAGAAATGTGACATTAATGAAAAATAAAAGGGGTCAAGAGAAGAGAGTTGTAGTATATGCATCTAATTTTTCCTTTTTAAAACTCCTTTAAGCTCTAATCCTTTACTCAAATAAGAGCCCAACAAAAGTAATCAGAAACTGAAGTGATTGTGCTATCAAATACAAGGAATACATTTTTTTGAACTGATACAAATGGTTTAACTTTGTTAATCAATTCCAAACACTGTAAACATCTGTATATACATACTTTTGTTCTTAATATTCAGTTTGCCTAAATTAAGTATGAGTTCATGAGCTATTTAAAAAAAATTAATTTTTATTGAAGTATAGTCACTTTACAATGTGTTAGTTTCTGCTATACAGCAGTCAATCAGCTATATGTATACATATATCCCTTTGTTTTTAGTTTCTTTCCCATTTAGGTCACCACAGAGAATGGAGGAGAGCTCCCCGTGCTTTAGCTGTATACAGTAGGTCCTCATTAGTTATCTGTTTTATACATAGTAGTGTATATAAGTCGATCCCAATCTGCTATTTAAGGAATACACTTATTTATTTGATAAAGAAACCATGAGAAAAGTGGATTGGAATGGGCTCAGACTTATTCTCAACTCATTACCGGGAGTCTTGGTGTCTGTGCCAACAGTTCAGGAATCAGCAGGCTACCTGGATGTGGGTTATAACAACAAGCACAAAACCCAAGGCTCTTCTCCAACACCCCTCTGATCAGTGGAGAAAGCCTGCAG
This sequence comes from Oryx dammah, assembly GCF_014754425.2. NCBI lineage: Eukaryota > Metazoa > Chordata > Mammalia > Artiodactyla > Bovidae > Oryx > Oryx dammah. The sequence goes on from NW_024070212.1 coordinate 19,608,100, forward strand.
CGACGCAAGAGGGGAAGTTGCACCATTTGGCTCACCTCTCCATCACCATTTCATCTTCTGCTTGCTGACCTTGATGTAACCTGAGAGCTTTCCTTGCTTCGGCTGTGCAGTCCAGAAGCCAGAACTTCCTCTAGGAAACTGACCAGTAGACTTGAGTTACTCAAAGGGGAAAAAGAAAAAAAAAAAGGCATCTCCCAAACAGAGTATCTTGCTCATAATATCTATGTAGATGAAAGGATATCATCAGTAGAACACAAGAAGCACTGGTCTGATATCTGGGTGCAGAATAGAGGCAGCAGTTGAGCACGAAAACATCTGGACTGGGAGAGCGCCTTTTTGCACCTCCCCAGGGTTTTCACTGTGTTTTTAGTTTTAAACTTGCAGGATTTTTCAAGTTTGAAATTTCTAGTCTGGAATCCAGAATTTTTAAGGACAAGGCTGTACAATCTCAGAACCATATTACATCAGTACCTCTTATACTCTTAAAACTGCCACAGAACTTTTATTGTGCCTCTCATCTATTCTTTATCTAATCTGCTATCCAAAGTGGCACCAATTTTCTAAATACAAGTTATATCCTATTGTATACTTTCTCCTCTTCTGCTTTAAAAACTTTCTTTTGCTTACAGAATCATATACAGATTAAAATTCAAGGCTCTTTATAATGTGGCCTAATAATAACTAATAGTTGTATTTATTTTATTCTGAGAATTGGTTTAAGTTATGTGTGTGTATACATATAAACAAAGTATATGTATTTATGCTATTATCCTCATTTAAAAAGTGAGAGATTAAGTGACTTGAGAAGGTCACAACAGCTAGTAAGTGGCTTAGCTGGGATTCAAATCCAGCTCTCGAATCCACACAATATTCTCACTTGTCTGGTTTCATCTCTCAGCTATGCAGCCTATGTGCCTTTCATGCCCAACCATTCATTGTTCCCTAAATGTGTCCTAAGCTTTCACACCTTTATGCTTTTGCTCTTATGTCCTAAGTCTTAAATGATTGACTACCCCTCCTTTGTCTGATGAAATCCCTTATATCATTAAGGCTGAGGATTAAAGGCCACCTTTTCTGTGAAGCCTTCCCTAACTCTCCTCCATGCTGAACTAGTCACCTCCATCATTATCACTCTGTCTTAGAGCTGTTTTAGTACCATATTATTATTAATTAGGTACTCCACACAGTATTGATGCCAGAACAGACTGTGAGTTACTTAGGGTGGGACTAAGATTTATTCATCTTAGATCTTCAGAGTTTAGCACAGAGGCTGATACTTAGTAGGGGCCCAATAAAGGAATACTGAATAAATGAAGTAATTAAAATAGCCACCCATCGGCAAGAAAGCCTTCTCTGTAATACAGGAGTTTGGGAGGCAGTACTTAGAAGTATGCTGGACTCTTTCTCGGGAGACAGGTCTAGTAGCAGGCAGAGGGTTGGTGAAATGATCAGGTAACTTATTACCACAGTTGTACAGTTTTAGACCTGTAAGATTCTAGGCTTAGAGAATTTAAATTCCAAACTCTTTTACAAAAGAAGAAAATGGTGAAACAGAGGGAAAAGAGTAGAAGCTAAACTCATCTATTCATCCACTGAACACCTCTGTTAATAATGGCACCTCTGTCTAGCCTGGCTCTTTGGCCACTTGGCCAGTAGACACTTTGAGGTCAGAAAATAAGTGTCAGGAAATGAGGCAGCTTTTTTTTTTTTTTTTTTTTTGAAAGATAACACAAGAAGTCTTTGATTAGTGACTTTTGGTAAGAATGAAACAAATATGCTAGGAAACCCTATCAAACCTATGAGGTGATCTTTGCTTCACTTGAGACTATGCTACATGTGCAAAGGAAAGGAGAAACCTTCCTGAAATTGTACTTAAAGATCCTGCTCTGTGGATCAACAAGACCCCACATTCTTGCCTGCAAAGAGAAAACACTCTTTATATCTGCTAGGCCTAATTTTGTTCCCCAGGGCTATTGTGGCTTTTTAAAAAGTATCTATTTGGGGACTTTGATGAGTCACTTGAGAATGCTTTAAAAATTATGGGTGATGAACATATTGGTATCTGTACCCCAAATTTAGACTGTTTAAAAACAACAAAACAGAATGATTTTTCTTCCCAGATTTGTTTTAAATCCATCTTACTTAAAAAGCAAACTCAAAAATCCCCTTCCCCTGTGGTACTGTAATCCAGTCAATTCAGCTCAGTTCAATTAAATGTAACAGTATTTACTGAGCATCTGTTATATGGTAGGCACTGAATGAAGTGTGTATATGAACACCTCAGTCAGAGGGATACACAATCACAAAGTAACATGAGAGATGGTATAAACAGAGATGGTACCAGGAGCTAACCTAGTGGATTAGCACTATCGCTTGTCTTGGTTTGCTGTCATTTTGGGCTCTGTGGATAGAAGGACGGTGGGCAGAAAAAAGCCCTAATTTTTAAAAGTCAAACTCAAAAAATCTTGCATCATACACTGAAAAACAAGTTTCTTTATTTTAAAGTCTTTGGTAAGGGACTAGAGACTAACAGAATTTTAAATTTTAATTACTAAAATAATTGAAAAGAATAACTGTGTTCCTAAATAAAGCTATATATTATAATATCTTTCTATTCCTTTTTTTTAAAAAAAAACTATACAGAAGGAAATTACACATGAGTTTCTTACAACGAAAACATTAAAGGAATTTAGAATCAGATCTAAAGAATGGTATAATGGAAAAAAATGAATGGAATTTCTAAGGAGCAAGAAAATAGAAAAAGACATTCTGAAAAATAATGAGAAAAAATTCCAAGATATTTGCCTTAATGGAGTAATAAGCTTCTAATTATAGCCAAATACTTAGCTGGATTATCGGAATGGAGGAGAGAAAAGGACAAGATGGAACTTTTAATAGCTCAAAATACTGATTACAGTTGTTAGAGCTACTACGTTTCCGGTTTCTTTGCTTTTGCATATACTGTTCCCTCTGTCTAGAAAGCTGTCCCATCCCTATTGCATCTTATCTAGTGGACCAATGCATCTTTTAAAACCCAACTTGCTCTCACAGTACAACGCCTCTAGGAATTTATTTGTTTTCGTATCTGTTTTCCATGTAAGCCTATGAGTTTTTTGGGGTACAAGTAATACATGAATATATTCTTTCTGTAAAAGTGTTAAACAGTATACATAAAGCTCGTCTTCTTTGACTCTTCTTTTCTCCAGTCTTTCCAGAGATAATGATACGATCAACAAATATTTATTAAGTGCCTATGTGCCAGGGACCATTTTAAAAGCTGTGAATATAGCAATAAGTGAAGTGAAAAAATTCTGCGCTCATGGCATACATATTCCACTGGGGAAGGAAGAAAGATAAACAAAATTGATAAGTAAAATGTAATAATAATAACAGTAAAAAAATCACTTACTACATGTGAAGTACAATTCTAATGAGATAGAAATCATCCTAGTTCACAATGAAATTAAGGCACAGGAATCAAGTCTTATATCTTGGACATGACCAAACTGGGATGCAAAGCCAGATAATCTTGTTCTCTTATTCAAGAGAACAAGAGGTTGTTCTCTTAACCATGACGCTACACTGCCTCTCTGTAATGTTAGAGGAAGAGAATGCCATGGAGAAAAACAAAGCAGCTTTGAAGGAGAGTTGGAGGTAATGATGGTGTTGTGAGATTTTAAATCCAGTGGGCAAGGAAGACCTCACTGAGAAACTGACATTGGAGCCAAGACTTGAGTAAGGCAATGGAAGACACATCTGCGGGCTTCCAAGGCCTGGTATGTTCAGGGAACAGAAAGGAGGCAGGTGTAGCTGGAGTGAGGTGAATAAGGTATTGGGTAGTAAGAGATGTGATTAGAGATCAAGGGAAGGGGATGGAGGGGAGAGTGAAGATGAGCTCATGTGAGGCCTGGTAATAAGGATTGTGATTTGTACTTTGAGTAAGATGGGAAACATCTGGAGGGTTTAGTGCAGAGATGTGACATTATGTACTTTCATAGATTCGCTCTACTGCTATACTGAGAACAGACTACACAGGGGGTTAAAGGTCAGGCATCCTGACGGGAAGTGATGGTGGTACAAATTAGGCAGTTGTGATGAAAGGGTATCAGGTTCTGGACATGCTTTGAGGGGAAGGATCACAAGATTTACTGATAAATCAGTATGTAGGTGAGAGAAACAGGGGAGCCAGGAAGACAAGGTTTTTGGCCTAAGCAACTAGGAGAATGGATAAGTCTGAGGGAAGATTATATTTAAGGAGAAATACTGGAAACCTTGTTTGATTACTGTTAAATATGGATGTTTATTAGACATTCAAGTAGAAGTGTCAAGTAGACAGTTGGATATATACATCTGGAGTTTGGGAGAGAAGCTCAGATTGAAAATAGTGATTCTCAGGACTTCCCTGGTGGTTCAGTGGCTAGGACTCTGGGCTCCCAATGCAGGGGGCCCAGGTTCAGTCCCTGGTCAGGGACCTAGATCCCACATGTGGCAGCTAAGGAGCCCACTTGCTGTAACTAAGATCCAGTACAACCAAATAAATAAATAAAAATATTTTTTAAAGTAGTGATTCTCAACGGAGAGGTGTTTTAGTTTATGTTCAGAGTACATCTGGCAATGTCTGGAAACACTTTTGGTGGCCATAACTGTGGGAGTGCCACTGGCCTCTGGTGTGTAAAGGCCAGGGATGTTGCTGAACATCCTATAATGTACAGGACAGTTCCCCTCAACAAAGAATTATCTGTCCTCAAATACCAACAGTGCTGAGGTTGGAGAAACTCTGACTAGAGATGTAAATCTGGGAGTCATTAGAGGATATAATTTAAAGCCATAAGACTAGCAAGGATTGAGGTGTACACAAGAAGAGAGGGAGTCCAAGAATAGAGTTTCAGGGACTTCAAAAATAGGAAAAATGAACAAAAGAGACAGAGAAGGAATGGCAAGTGAGGTAAGAGGACTACAGAGCATAGTTTCTGGAAGCTAAGTGGTAAAAGTCTTTCAAAGTGAAGGAACTGGTGAACAGTGTCAAATGCTGCTGAAATGTCAAGTAAAATGAGTACTAAAAGTTGATTCTGAGTTTAGCCACATGGAAATCCCTGGAAAACAAAAGTGATTTCGGGGAATGACAGCATGAAAAGCTAAATGGGGTGGCTTAAGAGAAGAGGTAAGATTTAAAAGAAGATACAGGTTTAAGAGAATGTATAAGGAGAGGAGTCAGAGGTCGTGAGAAAAAACAACTCTTGAAGAATTTTGCTATAAAAGAGAACAGAGAAACAGAATAGAACCCGGGAAGAGACAGGAGGTTAACAGAGTTTTTCAAGATGGGGAAAAAACCTAGCATGTTTCTGTGCTTCTATGAATGATCCAATAGGGTGTGAAAACCCCATTCAGGACTGAGAGAGAAGCAGGTCTGGAGCGATGTCCTAGATAAAGTGAATGGAATCTGGTGCCCAAGTGGCAGGGCTGGGCTCAGCCAGCAGCACTCACCACTGTGATGGGGCCGAAGGCAGAGGACAGCGGCAGTGTGAGAGCTGTGGGGGTTCTCGTCTAAGACTTTTTACCTGCAAGTCCACCTCAAATAATAGCTTCTTGATCTGTGTATCCTCAATATAAAGCAGACACTGAATTAGGTATTTGCTGAATGAATACATGGATCAGATTTATACTTTTTTTTTTTTAATATTTATTTATTTATTTGGCTGTGCTGGGTCTTCGTTCCAGCACACAGGATCTTTAGTTGTGGCATGTGGGATCTAGTTCCCTGACCAGTGATCGAACCTGGGGCCTCCTGAATTGAGAATGCAGAGTCTCAGCCACTGGACCACCAGGGAAGTCCCAGATTTATACTTTTTAAAAGAACTTAAGACCTCAGGTTAAATGTCACCTATTGTGCTAAACTCTATAAGAATCTCATACACAGAGATCATACTGCTCTTCACTGGGTGTATACTTTACCCATTTAGAACTCATTATTTCTCAAATGCAATGTACCTTTCCCCACCACCTCCTGTCTTCAGTTATGCTGTTTTCTCAGTCCTGAATGCTCTTTCTTCCTATGGAAATCCAACTTACTCTTCAAGGTCTAGTTCAAATGCTATCTCCATGGTGAAGCATTTCCTGATTATGCTGCCAGAATTAATTATTTCTTTTTTGGACACATTTTATTTAACTTACATACATTAACACTTCTCAAAGTTCTGTACCTAAGAATCTCTAAACAATAGAAGAGAATCAATTTATTAGTATTGAGGGTATAGTCCAAACTGCTTTACTGGCTTACATCTTTCTTTGAGGGCTGATATTTTGCTTTAAAAACACATAACAATTGTGTTATTTTTCATAAAAGGGCCTTTTAAATTTCAACATAAACATATTTTTATTTTTTGCATAGGAGTTGACCAGTTAAATTATTTAATTCTACTCCTGGCATTAGAAGTCCCCCCGCCTTCTAAAAAAAACAGACATCCCAAAGGATGTGTTATGCTTATTCTGTGCCTTTGTGTGACTCTGGAACTAATCATATCCTAATTTGAGAAACAGAGGTTTCTTTGAGTTCTCCACCTGAACCATAAGATCATTAAAGATAGGCATCTTATTTTCTTTGTATTTTAGGCCCTGTCTTGGAAAAAGACCTTATATAAAGCAGTACTCAATAAATATCTTCCTCCCAAATAGTATAATCATAACAATCTGACAATACCCTTGGCTCATATTTTTTTCTTGCTGCTCTGTGACTAAGCCAATAGTAATAGCTGCTGCTGCTAAGTCGCTTCAGTTGTGTCTGACTGTGCAACAGTAAGCAAAACAAAAACCCAATAACTCAAATGTCTATGGACAGATGAATGGAGAAGCAAGCTGTGGTATATCTACATAGTAGAATGGTACACAGTACTGAAAAATGAATGAATCTTAGACATATGGTCAGTGAAAAAGTATGACACAACTTTCTTTATTAAGCTAAAAAATAAGCAAGACTAAACAACGCTTGTTTATTCTATGTTTAGAAATACATGGATTAGTGATAAAAATACAACTCTCCCCATCAAAGCAACGGAATTGAACACAGAATTTAGGATACTGTTTACTTGTTGTAGGGAGATAAGGGATATAACTGGAGCACAACATACAGACAGATCCATGTTATCGGCAATTTCCCATCCTTTGGTGAAGGATCCGAGAGTATTCGTTATATTTTCTAACTTTTATTTACATATATTCTTGTTTAGTCGCTAAACACTTTTGGGACCCCATGGACTGTAACCTACCAGGCTCCTCTGTCCATGGGATTTCCCAGGCAAGAATACTGGAGTGGGTTGCCATTTCCTTCTCCAGGGAGTCTTCCTGATCCAGGGATTGAAAATGTGTCTCCTGCATTGCCGGTGGATTCTTTACTGCTGAGCCACGAGGGAAACCCAAAACTACTATGTTAAGATGTAATTACGGAGAAGGCAATGGCAACCCACTCCAGTATTCTTGCCTGGGAAATCCCATGGACAGAGGAGCCTGGTAGGCTGCAGGTCGTGAAGAGTCGGACACGACTGAGGGACTTCACTTTCACTTTTCACTTTCATGCATTGGAGAAGGAAATGGCAACCCACTCCAGTGTTCTTGCCTGAAGAATCCCAGGGATGGGGGAGCCTGGTGGGCTGCCGTCTATGGGGTTGCACAGAGTCGGACACGACTGAAGCGACTTAGCAGCAGCAGCAGCAAGATGTAATTTTTTAAGATAAAAGCTTCTATATCTAAATGGTTTCTATACTCTGACGTTTCTCACAATCTTTAACACACTAATGTAAATCTCTCTACTTTCCAGGAGGATACAGTGATTTAGTTGTCCAAGAAACTTTAAAAAATATCTATCAATATCTCCCAAACAAGTCTTCTATAGAACAAACCTTGGGAAACACTGAATTAAGATATAAAATATTTCCTTGATTATAACCAACTCCAATGAAGTTACTTTACCCCATGATACTTTCTTACAAACAGTATAACCACCTGTTGTAGACTACTCCTTCCCAGTTCCCACCTTAGTACCAGGACACCTGATTTATGAAAAAAATAAGCAAAGCAAAGCAAAACAAGTAAACAGGAGCCCTTGGTCTTACTTCCTCTCCCTCCTGTGAAGAAATAGGGAAAAAAAGCAACCAATGGGATTCTGCATGTATGCAACACCCTGCATGTGTCATTCATGTGAGGGGAAAGGATTATCCTCATGGTCTATCGGACAAAAGATGGACGCCTCAAAGACTGAACTGCCTGTAACATCACTTTCATAAAGGTATGAAAGGAGATTATCATCTGAGAAGAAAGAGAGTGATAGATGTACTTTCTCACTATTGGGAACATTCAAGACCACATCAATTTGTCAGAGCAACAACTAAAGAAGTAGAATGGTGACCACCATACCAAAACAAACAAAACCCCCCCACTCCCCCAAACCAACAAGAAACAAAGCTCCAAACAAGCTGTCTTTAGCAAGCATGGATGTTAAAGACTCTGTGAAAGTCTATTAATTATAGCGGTACTGAGTCTGGAGGTTTCAAAGAGGAAATTTGTGTGAGCACAAATGGAAATCAAGCTACTAAAGTTTTTCCTGCACAGACCACAAAAGTCACCTGGCATTTGGCTATCTTCATAGTAAATTTTACCATAACCCCAGTATTGCTGGGCATAATAATATAATTCTGCTCTTGAATTATGTTACAGTAAGTTTTCAAACCAAGTGATTTGGAAGTATGGGTGACAACAGAGGTGTTGATGATGAGTATCCAGTCTTTTTTTACTTGATTTTCCTCAAATGTGGTCCTTATTACCAAATTCAGACTTAAATTGAAGAAAGTAGGGAAAACCACTAGACCATTCAGGTATGACCTAAATCAAATCCCTTATGATTATACAGTGGAAGTGAGAAATAGATTTAAGGGCCTAGATCTGATAGACAGAGTGCCTGATGAACTATAGAATGAGGTTCGTGACATTGTACAGGAGACAGGGATCAAGACCATCCCCATGGAAAAGAAAAACAAAAAAGCAAAATGGCTGTCTGGGGAGGCCTTACAAATAGCTGTGAAAAGGAGAGAGGCAAAAAGCAAAGGAGAAAAGGAAAGATATAAGCATCTGAATGCAGAGTTCCAAAGAATAGCAAGAAGAGATAACAAAGCCTTCCTCAGTGATCAGTGCAAAGAAATAGAGGAAAACAACAGAATGGGAAAGACTAGAGATCTCGTCAAGAAAATTAGAGATACCAAGGGAATATTTCATGCAAAGATGGGCTCGATAAAGGACAGAAATGGTATGGACCTAACAGAAGCAGAAGATATTAAGACGAGGTGGCAAGAATACACAGAAGAATTGTACAAAAAAGATCTTCATGACCCAGATAATCATGATGATGTGATCACTCATCTAGAGCCAGACATCCTGGAATGTGAAGTCAAGGGGCCTTAGAAAGCATCACTACGAACAAAGCTAGTGGAGGTGATGGAATTCCAGTTGAGCTACTTCAAATCCTGAAAGATGATGCTGTGAAAGTGCTGCACTCAATATGCCAACAAATTTGGAAAACTCAGCAGTGGCCACAGGACTGGAAAAGGTCAGTTTTCATTCCAATCCCAAAGAAAGGCAATGCCAAACAATGCTCAAACTACCGCACAGTTGCATTCATCTCACATGCTAGTAAAGTAATGCTCAAAATTCTCCAAGCCAGACTTTGGCAATACGTGAACCGTGAACTTCCAGATGTTCAAGCTGGATTTAGAAAAGGCAGAGGAACCAGAGATCAAATTGCCAACACCCGCTGGATCATGGAAAAAGCAAGAGAGTTCCAGAAAAAACATCTATTTCTGCTTTATTGACTATGCCAAAACCTTTGACTGTGTGGATCACAATAAACTGTGGAAAATTCTGAAAGAGATGGGAATACCAGACCACCTGACCTGCCTCTTGAGAAATCTGTATGCAGGTCAGGAAGCAACAGTTAGAACTGGACATGGAACAACGGACTGGTTCCAAATAGGAAAAGGTGTACGCCAAGGCTGTATATTGTCACCCTGCTTATTTAACTTCTATGCAGAGTACATCATGAGAAACGCTGGGCTGGAAGAAACACAAGCTGGAATCAAGATTGCCGGGAGAAATATCAATAACCTCAGATATGCAGATGACACCACCCTTATGGCAGAAAGTGAAGAGGAGCTAAAAAGCCTCTTGATGAAAGTGAAAGAAGAGAGCGAAAAAGTTGGCTTAAAGCTCAACATTCAGAAAACTAAGATCATGGCATCTGGTCCCATCACTTCATGGGAAATAGACGGGGAAATAGTGGAAACAGTGTCAGACTTTATTTTTTTGGGCTCCAAAATCACTGCAGACAGTGACTGCAGCCATGAAATTAAAAGATGCTTACTCCTTGGAAGAAAAGTTATGACCAACCTAGATAGCATATTCAAAAGCAGAGACATTACTTTGCCGACTAAGGTCCGTCTAGTCATGGCTATGGTTTTTCCTGTGGTCATGTATGGATGTGAGAGTTGGACTGTGAAGAAGGCTGAGCACTGAAGAATTGATGCTTTTGAACTGTGGTGTTGGAGAGGACTCTTGAGAGTCCCTTGGACCGCAGGGAGATCCAACCAGTCCATTCTGAAGGAGATCAACCCTAGGATTTCTTTGGAAGGAATGAGGCTGAAGCTGAAACTCCAGTACTTTGGCCACCTCATGCGAAGAGCTGACTCATTGGAAAAGACTCTGATGCTGGGAGGGATTGAGGGCAGTAGGAGAAGGGGACGACCGAGGATGGGATGGCTGGATGGCATCACGGACTCGATGGACATGGGTCTGGGTGAACTCTGGGAGATGGTGATGGACAGGGAGGCCTGCCGTGCTGCGATTCATGGAGTCACAGAGTCGGACACGACTGAGTGACTGAACTGAACTGAACTGAATGACAATAACAGCAGCAGCAGCAAGCAACACATATTAAGTGCTTCTCCTATGCCAGATTTTCCTCTAATATTTAATATATATTATATCATCCAATCATTATAACAATGATATAAGGAGCTATTATTACCTCCACTTTACAGTTGAGAAAATGGAGGTAGAAAAAAGTTAATTTGCCTAAGGTCATACAAGTGGACACATGGGAAAACCAGGATTTATAAAAGGTAGTCTGGGGACTTCCCTGATGGTCCAGTGGCTAAGACTCCGAGCTCCCAATGTAGGCGGCCTGGGTTCAATCCCTGGTCAGGGAACTAGATCCCACATGCTGCAGCTAAGACCTGATACAGCGCCCCCTAAAAAAGGTAGTCTGGCCCTACAGCCCTTGGTTCTTTTAAAAAAAAAAAACCTATTTATTTGGCTTTGCCCGGTCTTAGTTGTGGCATGTGGGATATAGTGCCTCAATCAGAGATTGAACCCAGTTTCCCTGCGTTGGGAGCTCAAAGTCTTAGCCACTGGACCACCAGGGAAGTCCCTAGAGCTGTTGCTCTTAATTGCTGTGCTACACTGCCTCTTAAAAGACCAAAGCATATCAAAAGGTGATTTATAAATAATAGGTTTCATTCAAGCCGAGGAGTTCTAATGATAATCCTAATGAAAGAACTTATGTCTTGAAAGATGCATCATTCAACTCGGGAAGTTAAATACAGTTTTGCAGGGCTATGTAGAGGGTACTCAACTATATACTTTACTACTTAATAATTGCAAATGGTACCAAACTGACTTTTAAAACTCTGTGGAATATCTTAAAAATTTTCTCATCATTAAAAAACATTAAAATGCAAATAACATAAGAAATAAAGAAGTAAATGAGTCACTCCTGTCTCACTACACAGAGTTAGCATTTTTGAGTTTTTCCTTTCATTTAAAGTTTTTTACTGTCTAACCCAACAAATCCTGAAACAAATATGCAAACACTGGATAGGGGCTTACATACTACACAAAAAGGCATATCCTATAAACTTGCAAAAGAGAATATCCCTTTTCCTTAATGGCAAACTTTCGGTTGCAAGAAACAGAAACCCACTCAAACTAGCTCAAGCAAAAGAAAAAAAGTATCCTCAGTGACACAGGGGTGGAGGTCTATCATTGAACCAGTGTAAGATCAGGGCCTCTTAAGGGCACTGTGGAGAGCAAGTGGGGGCTGCTTTGAAACCACACAGTATCTGCCCCTGCCTTTGCCTCTTATTTCTGGCTGTCTCATTTATTGGTCTCTTACTTCACACTATCTGCTTCTTCTTTTTTCTCTGCATTTGAGTTGAAATAAAATGTTTTTTAACCAACTTTCTCTGCACAAATTATTTTTTAAATTTGCTATTTTTAAAAATCAGGAGCAGTTAACCTCGGGGTTGGAAGGGTATGATGTGAAGGTATAAACAAAACTTTTCTGGATGGCAAATTAGTATTTAAGCATATTAAAAAAGTTAATACTCTCTGATGCAGTAATTTCATCTCAACATTGCTAGCAGTGCATGGACTCTAGGACGACAGAAATCTGAACCTGAATTCTAGCTTTGCACTTCCTTGCTCTATGACCTAAGGCAAACTACTTAATTTTTCTCTTAATGTTCCAGTTCTTTCACTTGCAAATTGGGACCACAACAATACTACCTTCTGGATCATGAACATTAAATGAGATAATATATGAAATGAAGTCAGCAGATTGTTTGACATTACTATTATCCTAAGAGAATACATGGACAAGTGTGTAAAGATGTATATAAAATTATGTTTGTTATAGTACTGCTTATAAAACTAAAAAGTGATAAACAATGACTATCAAAGAATATTTGTTTTGTTCATCACCATGTATCTAGTCTCAAGATAGCTTCTGGAATACATAAGTGCTCAGTAAGTCCTTGTTGAATGGACAAAAAACTGACAACTGGTTAAGTAAATTGCAGTACAATCACACAACAGAATACCATTCAGTCATTAAAAATGACATATAAGTATCTTCATTGGAAATACATGTATAGTATATTCTACTTTATTTAAACATATATATGTATATATTCAGGACTTCCCTGGTGGCATATTCACAGAAAAAAATCGAAATCATCAAGACATTGACATTTCTAATGCTGAGATGGTGGTAGTACGAATATTTTTATTATCTTCTTTTTGCTTAGCTGCAATAAATTTTTTTTCCTATAAGGATTATATACTGATTTTGTAACAAAACGTGATTTTTAATTAAAAAATATGTTTCAATGCACAAATAAACTGGAATCAGGGGACACACTTAGATTTGAATCTTGGGTTAATTTAGTTTTTTAAAAAAGCATTGTATTAGAGTTATTCATTTATATGCCTATTTTTCCATTAGACATTGAGATCTTTAATGATATAGAAAATATCTTCATCTTTCTAAAACTTTGCACAGAACCTTACACATAATAGTGCTCAATAAATACTTGTCAGTGATAGGCAATATGCTCCATCATAGCTCTTGGCAATGGTGTCTTAACATTTTGTTACAAGAGAAAAGTCAAACTCTCCCCTAAATCCCTACCAAGATGGTGATAGTTCCAACAGTTTCAAAACTGATTCTGAAATACCTACAAGTGAAGAAGTGTCCTCCGGATTCCTCTTTCTTTGAAATGCAAATTCTGTCACAGGATCCTAATTTTTCAGTAAATAATTCAGAGAGCAAACCAACTCATGGTTACAGGAGAAGGTCCAAGTTTCTAGTGTTACTTGTTTAAGTAGAAATCTATAAAGAACCTGTTGATAATATGAATCGACATCCTCCCAGCTTCCCATTTATTTACAGAAATTCAAACTGTAAACTGTTTTCTAAGCCCTAAACTGTACTTTCTCTCTAAAAAAAATTAATGAATCAGAATTCTATTATTACCAACATTCAGGCATCATCTCAGGTAGTAATAAAACTAACAGCTGCCACTAGTTAATCAAATTAGTCATTTTTACCCAAAGAGCAACACTGTCTTAAATCTCATTCTTAATTATCATTGGATGGCAAAAACCATGCAACAGAACTAAACGATTCCTTACTTTTGTACTGTTTTTTTTCCCTGCTTTGGTTTACAGTATTTTTTTAGTAAGCAGAAAGCATCACACAATTTCCATTTGGTAAAAACACACATTTTGGCTATCTTATAAGTAACATTTATAAGCAAGGGATTTAAAAAATCATAGCTAGATAAAACTTCCTAAAATATTATTTCAACTGTGTGCTCAGACTGGAAACAAACTGAGTTCAATTCCAGCTTTGCCACTTACTAGCTCTATGACTCTGGAAAAAGTACTTATCTACTCTAAGTCTCATATGAAAAATGAGGTTGATGATAATACAAATACCTATCTCACTGGGTTGTTATGAGAATTAGACAAAAATTTAATGAATAAAACACTACTATCCCATAGAAATGAAAAGCAAGTCACAAAAGTGAGTGGCTATGTAATTTTAAATGTTCTAGTAAGCACATTAGAAAGATAAAAGAAACAGGTAAAATAAATTTTAATTGTATATTTTATTCAATCCATATAACTAAGACATTATCAACTTTAAACATTGAGATATTTTATACTTTTTGTGTATTAAGTTGGAAATTTATTATGTATTTTATACTTATAGCACACCTCAAACTAGACTAGCCACATTTCAAGTACTCAAGAGTACTCAATAGTTAGAGGCTACTGGTTACCTTTTTGGACAGCACAGGTATAAAGTACAGTGTCTAACACATAGTGTATGTTAAATAAATTTTAACTTCTTAATGTTATCATAATTGCCTCTTAGGAGTTGCTATAGGTCAGTGTTTCTCACATCATGTGCTCATAACACCAGCTTTATATCTGGTGGTTCCCGGGCATGTCACTAAATAGCACTGAAAAGAAAATTACTTCTGCAGCCATGGACTGCAGCCCACCAGGCTCCTCTGTCCATGGGATTTCCCAGGCAAAAATACTGGAGTGGGTTGCCATTTCCTACTCCAGGGGATCTTTCCGTCCCAAGGATCGAAGCTGCGTTTCTTGCAGTGCAAGTGGATTCTTTACCAATCTTTTTATCCTTCTGACTATATCAAGGAAAAAGTGTCAGTTTGGTACTGCAGTGCTGTTTTTCAAAATTTTAATTTTTAATTGAGATATAATTCATAGGCAATAAATGTACCAATTTTAAGGATATCATTTGATGATTCTGAAAAATATATCTAGTCATGTAACCATTTCTTCCATCAAGATATAGAACATTTCTAACACCTGAGTCAGGGCTTCTTAAAAATCAAGAAACAAACAAATATCAAGAAGCGAAAAAAACCTCAAGAACAAGAACCATGAAGTCAACCCCATGCCTTTGAATGTTGTTGTTGTTTAGTTGCTCAGTCCTGTCCATCTCTTTTGTGATCCCATGGACTGAAGCCCACCAGGCTCCTCTGTCCATGGGATTTCCCAGGCAAAAATACTGGAGTGGGGTGCCATTTCCTACTCCAGGGGATCTTCCCGCCCCAAGGATCGAAGCTGCGTTACCTGCAGTGCAAGTGGATTCTTTACCAAGTGAGCCACCAGGGAAGCCTCATGTTGCTTTCCAGAAAAGTTATGGATTTACATTTCTACTAGCAATATTTGAGACTGCCTCACTATACATTTATCTTGAGAAAATATTCAGAGGTAGGACAAGGATTTATTGATATACATGATGCTTACTGCAATATTTATATCAAGCAAAAAACTATAAACAATCTAAATGTTGAATAGTAATAGTTAAACAGAGATACACCCTTAAAATAGAAACTGTAGAGCTATTAAGATCACTTAAAATAATTTAGATAATATGGCATAATTAAAAGTACACTTAAAAATAAGCAAAACAAGTCAAAACTTTAAAGACAATGAATGTAAGGTGATTCTAAAACTCAAAAACTTTCAACTAAAGGAAAAAACATCAGGAGGGGCTTCCCTGGTGGTCTAGAGGTTAGGAATCCACCTGCCAATGCAGGGGACTTGGGTTCAATCCCTGGCCCAAGAGGACCCCACATGCCGCGGGGCAACTAAGTCCACGTGCCAGAACTACTGAGCTAGCAGGGCCCGCAGGTTACAACTACTGAGTCCATGGGCCACAGCTTCTGAAGCCTGCATGCTAGAAGCCGTGCACCGCAACAAGAGAAGCCACAGATGAGAAGCCCAAGAGACATAACGAAGGGTAGCCCCCGCTCTTCGCAACTACAGGTAGCCTGTGTACAGCAATGAAGACCCAGCTCAACCAAAAATAAGATAAATAAAAATACATTAGGAGAAAATATACCAAAATGTTAAGAGTGGTTAGCTCTGAGTAGTGTAATAGTATGAATGACTTTGACTTTTATACTTAATTTTTGTATAACAATGAGCATGAATTACTTGGGGCAGGGGAAGCCTATTTTTCTACATCTGTCTTTGCTAGTTAGAAATAAAAATAACTAAAAAATGAAACAATTATTGTGCAGGCTTATAGTTAATGAGGGTTTAATTGGATCCAGTAGAGTTATAGAGAACCTACTATGTGTAATAATTATTATTGGTTTGAAAGGGAATCTGGCAGTAAGAGGACAGTTGATCTAGCGTTACATTTCTCCCTTGTTAAAAGTCTAAAGAAAGTACTGAACTGACGGACAGCAATGCAGAAGACTGACGCGCTCTCTTCACACACAGTTCAGGGGCTCTGGTAATGCTGACAGCACTATGACTAATACAGTCACCTCACCTCCCTTTTCGCCTTCACTTTTACCCTGTACTCTGAGAAGACAGAGGGATTTCATCTATTGGGAGAATAATTCTATCTGTTCTGATCTGGTTCTTGACCTCTCGGCTTACACAGCTAACCTAGCATGACAACTGCTTCCAGCAAGGATCCAGAACTCCTTAACACTGATTGACTTGTGAAGTTATCAGGCAAGCCAGCTCAAAACCCATATCAAGATGCTTATTTATTTGCAAGGTAAGATCACATGCTTTGGAAACACAACTAGAATAATGACAGCCTATTGTGGTGGTGGTTTAGTCGCTTAGTTGTGTCTGATTCTTTGTGACCCCATGGACTGTAACTCTCCAGGCTCCTCTGTCCATGGGATTTCCCAGGCAAGAATATTGGAGTAGCTTGCTATTTCCTTCTCCAGGGGATCTTCCTGACCCAGGGACTGAACCCAGGTCTCCTACATTGCAGGTGGACTCCTGCATTGCAGGCAGATTCTTTACTAAGCCACCAGGGAAGCCCCCAGTCTAATGTAGGTGAATACATAATGGGTATAGTTCATGTACAGGCTTCCCTGGTGGCTAAGAACAGTAAAGAATCTGCCTGCAGTGCAGCAGACCCACAGGTTTGATCCCTGGGCCAGGAAAATCCCCTGGAGAAGGGAATGGCTACCCACTTGCCTAGTATTTTTGCCTAGAAAATTCCATGGACAGAGGAGCCTGGCGAGCTATAGTCCATGGAGTTGCAGTGACACTTTCCCTTTCATAGTTCATTTATATAGTTCATTTAGTTTACTTCCCAGGTGGCACACATCCAGGAGACATAAGAGATGTGGGTTCAATCCCTGGGTGAGGAATATCCCCTGGAGTAGGAAATGGCAACCCACTTCAGTATTCTTGTCTGGAAAATTCCATAGACAGAGCAGCCTGGCAGGCTACAGTCCATAGAGTCACCAAGAGTTGGACATGACTGAGAGTGCACACACACACACACACACACACACACACACTTAGCATGCATAGTTCATTTATACATGTCTAGGAAACCTGCATCTTTATAATAACCTTTGTTCATTCTGAACATTTTAAGATAAATAATAGTTCTCTTAATTCATTTTAGCTTTGATCACCACGGTGATTCTGCTAAAATATGTCAGATGTCATGATTCTGCTCAAAACTTTACAATACACACAAAAACTTGTACAGAAATGTTTATAAGCAGCCTTATTCATAACAGCCAAAAGGTGGATCAACTCAAATGTCCACCACTGACAAACAGGTAAACAAAATATGGTATTTTATTTCACACAATGAAATACTATTCATCTGTCAAAAGTAAAGACAGCTAAAACACAGATGAACCTTGAAAACATTATACTAAGTAAAAGAAGCCACTCACAAACAATTATATGTTATATGCTTTCATTTAGATGAAATGTCCACAACAGGGAAATTGATAGAGACAGAAAGTAGCTTAGTGGTTGCTTAAGGCTGGACGATTCTTTTTGAGGCGATGAAAATGTTCTAAAATTGACTGTGGTGGTATTTGCACATGTCTCTGAATACACTAAAAACCACTGAATTGTATACTTTAAAGGGGGTGAACTGTTCAGTTCAGTTCAGTTCAGTTCAGTCGCTCAGTCATGCCAGACCTCTCTGTCCATCACCAACTCCCGGAGTTCACTCAGACTCACGCCCATCGAGTCAGTGATGCCATCCAGCCATCTCATCCTGGGTTGTCCCCTTCTTCTCCTGCCCCTAATCCCTCCCAGCATCACAGTCTTTTCCAATGAGTCAACTCTTTGCATGAGGTGGCCAAAGTACTGGAGTTTCAGCTTTAGCGTCATTTCTTCCAAAGAAATCCCAGGGCTGATCTCCTTTAGAATGGACTGGTTGGATCTCCCTGCAGTCCAAGGGACTCTCAAAAGTCTTCTCCAATACCACAGTTCAAAAGCATCAATTCTTTGGTGCTCAGCCTTCTTCACAGTCCAACTCTCACATCCATACATGACCACTGGAAAAACCATAACCTTGACTAGACGGACCTTTGTTGGCTAAGTAATGTCTCTGCTTTTGAATATGCTATCTAGGTTGGTCATAACTTTTCTTCCAAGGAGAAAGAGTCTTTTAATTTCATAGCTGCAGTCACCATCTGCAGTGATTTTGGAGCCCAAAAAAATAAAGTCTGACACTGTTTCCACTGTTTCCCCATCTATTTCCCATGAAGTGATGGCACCAGATGCCATGATCTTCATTTTTTGAGCTTTAAGCCAACTTTTTCACTCTCCTCTTTCACTTTTATCAAGAGGCTCTTTAGTTCCTCTTCACTTTCTGCCATAAGGGTGGGGTCATCTGCTTATCTGAGGTTATTGATATTTCTCCAGGCAATCTTGATTCCAGCTTGTGCTTCTTCCAGCCCAGCGTTTCTCATGATGTACTCTGCATAGAAGTTAAATAGCAGGGTGCCAATATACAGCCTTGACAGACTCCTTTTCCTATTTGGAACCAGTCTGTTGTTCAATGTCTATTTCTAACTGTTGCTTCCTGACCTGCATATAGGTTTCTCAAGAGGCAGGTCAGGTGGTCTGGTATTCCCATCTCTTTCAGAATTTTCCACAGTTTATTGTGATCCACACAGTCAAAGGCTTTGGCATAATCAGTAAAGCAGAAATAGATGTTTTTTTGGAACTCTCTTGCTTTTTCCATGATCCAGCAGATGTTGGCAATTTGATCTCTGGTTCCTCTGCCTTTTCTAAAACCAGCTTGAACATCAGGAAGTTCACGGTTCACATATTGCTGAAGCCTGGCTTGGAGTATTTTGACCATTACTTTACTAGCATGTAAGATGAGTGCAACTGTGCGGTAGTTTGAGCATTGTTTGGCATTGCCTTTCTTTGGGATTGGAATGAAAACTGACCTTTTCCAGTCCTGTGGCCACTGCTGAGTTTTCCAAATTTGTTGGCATATTGAGTGCAGCACTTTCACAGCATCATCTTTCAGGATTTGAAATAGGTCAACTGGAATGCCATCACCTCCACTAGCTTTGTTCGTAGTGATGCTTTCTAAGGCCCGCTTGACTTCACATTCCAGGATGTCTGGCTCTAGATGAGTGATCACATCATCATGATTATCTGGGTCGTGAAGATCTTTTTTGTACAGTTCTTCTGTGTATTCTTGCCACCTCTTCTTATTATCTTCTGCTTCTGTTAGGTCCATACCATTTCTGTCCTTTATCGAGCCCATCTTTGCATGAAATGTTCCCTTGGTATCTCTAATTTTCTTGAAGAGATCTCTAGTCTGTCCCATTCTGTTGTTTGCCTCTATTTCTTTGCACTGATCGCTGAGGAAGGCTTTCTTATCTCTTCTTGCTATTCTTTGGAACTCTGCATTCAGATGCTTGTATCTTTCCTTTTCTCCTCTGCTTTTCACTTCTCTTTTCACAGCTATTTGTAAGGCCTCCTCAGACAGCCATTTTGCTTTTTTGCACTTCTTTTCCATGAGGATGGTCTTGATCCCTGTCTCCTGTACAATGTCAAGAACCTCTGTCCATAATTCATCAGGCACTCTATCTATCAGATCTAGTCCCTTAAATCTATTTCTCACTTCCACTGCATAATCATAAGGGATTTGATTTAGGTCATACCTGAATGGTCCAGTGGTTTTCCCTACCTTCTTCAATTTAAGTCTGAATTTGGCCATAAGGAGTTCATGATCTGAGGCACAGTCAGCTC
Organism: Oryx dammah; assembly: GCF_014754425.2. NCBI lineage: Eukaryota > Metazoa > Chordata > Mammalia > Artiodactyla > Bovidae > Oryx > Oryx dammah. Next base: position 19,628,518 of record NW_024070212.1, read on the forward strand.
CTGGTCTTATTTTTGTTGACTGTATAGAGCTTCTCCATCTTTGGCTGCAAAGAATATAATCAATCTGATTTTGGTGTGGACCATCTGGTGATGTCCATGTGTAGAGTCTTCTCTTGTGTTGTTGGAAGAGGGTGTTTGCTATGACCAGTCTATTTTCTTGGCAAAACTCTATTAGTCTTTGCCCTGCTTCATTCCGTATTCCAAGGCAAAATTTGCCTGTTACTCCAGATGTTTCTTGACTTCCTACTTTTGCATTCCAGTCCTCTATAATGAAAAGGATATCTTTTTTGGGTGTTAGTTCTAAAAGGTCTTGTAGGTCTTCATAGAACCATTCAACTTCAGCTTCTTCAGCGTTACTGGCTGGGGCATAGACTTGGATTACCGCGATATTGAATGATTTGCCTTGGAAACTAACAGAGATCATTCTGTCGTTTTTGAGATTGCATCCAAGTATTGGATTTCGGACTTTTTTGTTGACTATGATGGCTACTCCATTTCTTCTAAGGGATTCCTGCCCGCAGTAGTAGATATAATGGTCATCTGAGTTAAATTCACCCATTCCAGTCCATTTTAGTTCGCTGATTCCTAGAAAGTTGATGTTCACTCTTGCCATCTCCTGTTTGGCCACTTCCAATTTGCCTTGATTCATGGACCTGACATTCCAGGTTCCTATGCAATATTGCTCTTTACAGCATTGGACCTTGCTTCTATCACCAATCACATCCACAACTGGGTATTGTTTTTGCTTTGGCTCCATCCCTTCATTCTTTCTAGAGTTATTTCTCCACTGATCTCCAGTAGCATATTGGGCACCTACCGACCTGGGGAGTTCCTCTTTCAGTATCCTATCATTTTGTCTTTTCATACTGTTCATGGGGTTTTCAAGGCAAGAATACTGAAGTGGTTTGCCATTCCCTTCTCCAGTGGACCACATTCTGTCAGTGAGGTATACAATGAAATACTATTCATCTGTCAAAAGTAAAGACAGCTATAACATAGATGAACCTTGAAAACATTATACTAAGTAAAAGAAGCCACTCACAAACAATTATATGTTACATGCTTCCATTTAGATGAAATGTCCACAACAGGGAAATCAATAGAGACAGAAAGTAGCTTAGTGGTTGCTTAGGGCTGGACGATTCTTTTGGAGGTGATGAAAATGTTCTAAAATTGACTGTGGTGGTATTTGCACATGTCTCTGAATACACCAAAAACCACCGAATTGTATACTTTAAAGGGGGTGAAATGTACAGTATATGAATTTTATCTCCATAAACCTGTTAGAAAACGAAACCCCAATGTCCTACGATGCTCTCTGACTCACAGCAAAAACCAGCCCTCAAAATATTCTCCAAGGCCCTCCATGATCTGGCCCCCAGCGCCTCTCTGACTGCACCCCAGACCCCAGTTTCCTTGAATACACTGCAAGATCCTGCCTTAGGACCACAGCCCTGCTGTCTTGAGATGCTCTCCCTCATATCTGTTTGGCTCATTCCCTCATTTCCTCCAAGTCTCTGCTCAGACCTCTTCTTCATGAGGCCTTTCCTGATACACTGAGTAGTATGGCTTGTCCCTAATGCCTCCACACACTACAGATTTCCCTTCACTTTGCTCTACTTTCTTCCCCCACTGAATTTATCATCTTCTGATTTATTATAAAGAATACTTATTTATTAAGTTATTATTTATTTGTGTCTCTGCATTAAAATGAAAGCTTCATAAGGATTAGGATCTTTGCTTTTCTTCACAGAGGCATCCCAATATTCAGTAAATACAGCTGTCCTCATTTGTTCAATAAATGTTTATCTATTCTAGAACTTATAACTAGGCCAAAATGACTTCTCACTGTTTCACGCAGACTTTGGTGGAAATATCTGTGGTGATATAGAACAACTCACGTCATATATAATGCCGGAAGTTGAAATTTGAATTATTCCCCCCCAAACTGAGCATCTATTAGGCCAGTATGACTAATGAGATAAATGAAGAGGGAGGGAGTAAGGCAGGGGGGGAGTACTTCCACAGGAAGAGCAAACCCTGAGGCAGGAGCTTAAAGTCTACACACTGCAAACCTTCATGGACCCCAGGGGCAGAAAAGACTTACTGCTTAGGGCAGGCACTTGCACGCATCCAGGGTACTGTTGAAGCCATTTACCTGGATCCCAAAAAGGCATTAAAATTATGCCCTTAAAGAAGTCCCTGTGATTGGTTACTATCTTTTATTTCTTTGTATTTCATTATGTATTGAGGAGAAGGGAAAGCAATACAAAATTCATATTAAACTTCGATGGCTATAGAGAGAAGAAAGTATCGACTACCTCCCTTCATTTGCAAGGCAGTTTTATTAAGAATGTTGCTAAGGAGATTATTAGCTTCTGCAAAGTTCCTTGGTGTCTTAGCAGCAAACACACACCATCTATTTTAAATAGTGTTTAAATCTAAACAAAGATAATTACAATTACACCTAATCAGAACAGGTCCTATAGAAATAAATCATATAACTACAAAAGGCCTGTAGAACTCTGCTTCATTGTGACCAGTGTTTGAAAAAATGTCATAAAAGAACTGCTTTAAAGAATTAAGGTATTACTACTTAAGAGAGAGCAGCTTAAACCAGAACCCTGAAAAGGAAATTGAATTTCAGATTCAACTAATATATATTTCCTTATAAAATCTAAGGGACATATATCTTCAGGTAACTTCTGACTTAAAACTTGTCTTACTTATACATGGTCCCTATTCTTTCACCAAAGTTACACTGAGTTCTGGAAGTACTTCAGAGAGGGAAAGAAAAATTGCTTTTTATTTTTGCTTAACATTAAGATTTTGTTTCAAAACAAAAGTAAAGGTAATGTCAATGTATTTTAGAAATAGAAGGTATCTCAGGATAAAGACTATTAAAGTTGCTACATGAGAGGTACAGATGATTTTCCAGGATGCAAGAGACCAATTTTGACCCATCTACCTATTACATTAATATCTTGCTCCAAATCATAAACTAGTAAGTGGTAGTGCTGGGAGCTGACCGTAAAATAAATCAGATTTTACTTAATACACCAGGAAAATCTTGTGACCTGTATCCCAGAAATACCCTGCAACAGGCATTTCCCACTCGAGAAGGATAACATTCTATATCAGCCTATAACACTCCAAGCTACAAGATATGATTTTTCTTTTTTTTTTTTCCCAGTCACACCTCTCACGGCTTGCAGGATCTTAAGTTCCCCAACCAAGGCTTGAACCTGGGCCATGGCAGTGAAAGCACTGAGTCCTAACCCCCACACTGCCAGGGAATTCTCAAGGTATGATTTTTGTTTATTGCAATGCTTACCAATCCAGATCTTCGTGGGGCATACCATATTTTACATAATTTTAAGTATAAAATGAGGGCACTCATCACGACACATCTAAAAGTATACTGTTTCCTGGTCGCCATAATCTCTCAAAATAATACTTTGTGAGGGAGAGCTGTGTCTTTATCAGTTATTCCTTTGGACTTTTTCTTAAGAAATAATCCATGTATTACATAGGAAATTGTACAGACGCCCACAAAAATTAAACCCTAACAATTCACGGAAACAAATCATTCAAACTTTCTCCCCCTATATATTATTGCTCCTCACAGCCCTACTGTATTGAGGTATAAATTGAGTTTTAAAAAATATTAACCTTCCCATTTACTGAGAGTCTGGGATTTCAATATGTATTAAGAGTTGTGAACTCTTAATTACTTAATAGTCTAGTAATACCCAAGGTAGTCCACAATCATCATGAAAAATGAGCCTTTCCTCTAAAAGCTGAAACTGTTGCTTTCAATTACTTAAGCCTTTACAATAACTGGTCTCTGAAATACAAATTTCACTATCTTCTTACTGATAATGAAAAATTTCACTAGTTACTTATTGCTAGAGGCTATGTATTTATGAAAGTAAATTATAAAACCCAGTTTTTGGAACATTTTGCAAATATTAATTTTTTTCCAGGTTGGTAATTACCACAGCAACTCCCTCTTTCTAAAAGTTTCATTGATCAGGGGCCAGTGAACAATCCTGTCCAAGATTTTATTGAACCTTCTATTGCTAAGGATATCTGCTCAAATGTAATTTGGTATACTGCTTAACATATTATTAGGTCAGACAAAGAAATACTGAGCTGGCTAGTTGGAAGAATCTAGTCTATAGCTTTCACAAAGCTGCTTTACTTTCTTTTATTTTTCTGCCTTACTCTCTTACTTTTACATTAAACATTATTTTCTCAGGACCTGGGACACTAATTTAAGGAAAAACCTAGATATTTAGGGTCTCCCTCCCATTTTTAATAAAATATAGTTTTATTCACAGTATAATTAACTAGCCAAACATACCTGAAAACATATGCATTTTTGTTTATATATAATATGACTTAATTACAAAGAAATGTGTAAAAATCTTTGCTAATCTATCTTTCCCTCTAAATCCAAACTATTTTTTAAATTGAAAGTGAAAGTGAAAGCTGCTCAGCCATGTCTGACTCTTTTCAACCACATGGGCTGTCCATGGAATTCTCTAGGCCAGGGAGTGGGTAGCCTTTTCCTTCTCTAGGGGATCTTTCCAACCCAAGGATCGAACCCAGGTCTCCCACATTGCAGGCAGAATCTTTACCACCGAGCTATTAGGGAAGCCCCCTTTTTAAATTGAGATACAGGTAATTAGTTTTAAAGGTCTAATATTTCAAGTTAAAGAGAAGATGCTATAGTTCTTAGGTATGGGTCATGAGGCTTCAAACACTCAATGGGAAATATTAACTCTCAGAAAAATCACTTAAGAGTTAATTAGCCTTTTTAGATTCTGTTAGTAAAGCCTATTTAAAAGCAGATAATTATATATACAAACATGAGGGAACTCATTTAGATTAAGAAAATAAAATCCTATATGTATCTAGTAAAACATTTTAAACCCCAAATTATTAAATATTATTTAGAAAATAATACATTGTCAGGCTGTCGAGTAATATTTATGAAGGAAATGAAGAATGATCAAAAGTGTGGACTCTGGCTCTGAGAACTGGCTCTCTTTGTAACCATGTTTATTTGGGCAAGTTATTTAATCTTTCTGCCTCAGTTTCCGTATACAGAGTGCTGAAAATAATAGTATATACCTTATTGAGGATTAAATGACTTAATATATGTAAAGTACTTAGTAAAGTGCCTAACACATAGTAGATGTTCAATAAATATCTACTACGATTATTATTTTTATTAGCAGTAGCAGGAACAATAGGCTTCCCAGGTGGTTCAGTGGTACAGAATTCACCTGCCAAGCAGGAGATCAAGGTTTGACCCCTGGGTCAGGAAGATCCCCTGGAGGAGGAAATGGCAACCCACTCCAGTATTCTTGCCTGGGAAATTCTATGGATAAAGGAGTCTGGTGGGCTACAGTCCATGGGGTCACCACCACCAGAAGGAACAATGGGAGAAAACTGAATAAAATAGTCGTGATATTTTGTGTCACTCAGTGCTCAAAAATATTCAATGGTACCCCACAGACTACTGAATTAGGTACAAAATACTCAGTTTGACATTTTAGAATGCACCGCTAAGCTTCCAAATATCACCTAATAGTTTTCAAATTAGAGTATACTTCATGTAACGTTACTACCAATTTAAACTTTTCCAAGATCACAACCGCACTTATACTTCCATTTCTGAAATGAAGGCCAACTAGATAAGGTGGAATTAAATAAAGCATATAGAAATGCTGGATAAAAAAATGACAAACATACTTTTAATTGAATAGCTAAACCTCTTAAGAAATTAAGGGAAACTCTTTAAGTCATCACAAAAAGGGAACCAAAACTTAGGTTGGCAAATATAAACCAATGCTTGTGACTACCCAATAAGTATATGGCAATGTTTATAAACAAGGACACTGTATTTTAACAGCCACAAAGGATCAGGATCCAGGGTTTAGGACTCAGTAAGAAAGGGAATTAGAATTAAGACTCTTGAGTAATTGAGAGGCCCTCACTGAAAAGAAGGAATAGAAAAACAAAAATCTGCACAGGAAGATCACAAGGAAACTTAAACAGGTATAGGTTTTGCATGGTTCAGGAACTCTTCAGGACAGAAGTTAACAATGAAAAAGTTGTGAACTGATAAGACTCTTTGGGTACCTGGCCTAAATGAAAGACAAACTATGCAGAAGGGATATATCTTCAACTTAGGCCCCTCATGAGTCCCATGAGTCTTCTCTAAGATAACTCATAACCCAAAATTACAAAACACATGCAGATATGAGTCATCATGAGTTAATATTGGCAGGCACAATAGCAGAGTTAGATCTCCAAGGACTTCAGATAATAGAATTAATGTGGCTAAAGAAAAATTTGAAAAGGATTTGAAAACATGAGAAAAGAAGAAATTAACAAAAAATCAGGCAAATTGGAAAAAGAAGCAAATAGAATTTATAGGCTTAAACACAGATTAGGCATGGCTGAAGAGAGGATTACTGAATTGAAGTATTAATATGAAAAAAATTACACAGAAGACAGCACAGAGAGGTAACAGGTAGATAATATAAACAAGAGGTTAAGAGACATGAAAAGATAGATAAATGCCTAACATTTAGCTAACAGGAATTCCAGAAGGAGGGAACAGAGAAAGTAGAAAAAATGCAATATTTAAAGAAATAATGACTGGAAAATTTCCAGAAATTATGAAATGCCAAACATATATTTTACCAACTGAAATAAATAAAAATAAATTCACCTTTAGATATATAATACTGAAACAAGAACATCAAAGACAAAAAGATAAGCTTAAAAAGAGCCAGAGAAGAAAATACTGCCTCCAGATGAGACACAACTATAGATGTTGAGAGTAGACTTCCTAATAGCAACAACTGAAAATAGTATTTCATGGTCATCTTTTTAAAAATTTTTTCATTTTGGCCACACCACACAGCATGTGGGATCTTAGTTTCCCAGAGATAGGACTCATACCCCGCTGCAGTGGAAGTGCAGAGTCTTAACCAGTGGACCATCAGGGAAGTCCCAGTATTCTGGGACTGTCTTCTGATTTCTAAGTGCTGGGAAAAAAAGCTAACTATTAACCTGAAATTCTAAACTTGGCTAAACTAAGATATTTTTAGATGAAAACATCAAGTTGACCATGACCTGAAAGAACTACTATAAGATGTTTTTAGTAAGAAGAAAATTGGATCAGAAAGAAGGACCAGGATGAGGAGCAAGGATAGGTAAATATGTGGAAAAAATACTGAAAATAAATACTGAAAATAATGATACATTTGGGGATTATAAAGAAAAGTGGAACAAAAATGCTGGACAAATGTAGTTTGTAAGTTGAAGGGGATTAGAGATTTGTCTAAGGATCTATTTGTGAGAAAAGTAGAACTGATTAATTTTAACCATTCTTTATTCATTCAACAAATATCTTTCATCGACAGGTAAAACTATAATAACAGAAGTCATAAGAGCTATTATTTTACATGGAGTTGTGCAAAGAAGGGGATGTGAGGCATAAGGAAGGGTTCCAGAGGTGCTGATAACATTCTATTATTTGATCTATGTGGTGGTTACATGGATGTACTCACTTTGTGTTATTTCATTGAGTTGTCTGCTTATCATTTGTATACTTTTCTGTATGTAATTACATATGTATGCACATATAATATTTCTGCAAATTTTATAAAAGTAAGCTCTACTACACAGTTTACACCAAAATAAAACTTTGATAGAGTATATATTTATAACTTTAAATACAAGCCCTAAAAGTCATGGGAAAAAATAGAGGTTAGTATTTACATAATCTTGACTGGGAAAGAACTTTGTAAGCATGACATCAAAGGCAAAAATCACTGGTAACTCTGACTACATAAGAGTTAAAAAAAAGAAAAGTTTTATACTACAAAACAAAAATACCAAATAGAGGAAAAAATGTTTTGCAAAATATATAACAGAAAAATGGTCACTATCCTTTATGTAGGTGACAAAGAACATGAATTGGAAATTCACGAAAAGAAATACATAAATGGCCAGTGAGCTCTGGAAATTGACAAAGAGATTAACTAATTTGCATAAATTCACAAAAACGGTAAGAGGGAAAGATTTGAATCTAGTCTATCTTATCTTTCCATTAATATTTGTTTAATGAATGATTATATATTTAGAACTATAAGAAGTTTTAACCATAGACTACAAAATGCAGGTTATAAAACAGAAAGTGCAATGAGGCAAATAATACAAAGCGAAAAAGTACACAAACACCTCTAATGCCTTCCTGTTTATCTATGTATACATGGCTCACCATGGATCTCTGAGGGCTCCCAATCATTAAATTTAACTATCATGCAATGGGTCTCCAGTTTCCTCCTCATCCTTTGTCCTTCCTACCTTTAGCTTCCAAATTAATCTTTCTAAAATACTGTGACCTTGTAACTGTACTGCTTGAAAACTTTCAATGATTCCTCATTTTCTACATAAGAAACCATGAAAAAATTCTTTAGCATGGAACTCAAGGCCTTCCACAATCACAGCATTCCAGCTAGTTGACTACTTGCTGTTCATTTTCTATGTATGTCGTCTATAGATTTCCGTTACTTGTTCATGTGGTTAAATCTGCCTAGAATGTGCTCTCTCGCCTTATGTCCATTTTTTAAAATCCAAGGCTCAGTTTACACACTATCGTCTCCATGAAACTAGTTTCTCTTAGCCACTCAGAATCCATGGCTCTTTTACCTCTCTCTCCAGGCACTTATTTTCTTATTTTTTGTGTTCTATCTTTATTTTACTCATTTTCGTATTTAATTTGGTCAGCACTGACATCACTTTTCCTACATAAAGGGAATTTAAGTGTTCCTCTCTGGGAAAGGGGAAAGAATGACAGGACTGAATGTGCTCCCTTACCTTTTCGTGTTATGCACAGTGGTTCCTCCTAGGACAATCCTCACTCCAGGAGTGGTACGGTTCAGGTTATAAACTGTTAGAGCCTCTTCGTAGGTGGCTCCTCCAATGATAAACACAATGATATCCTGAGGTCTGCAATAATGAAGAAAGTTTTATAGGGTAAGGGGGAAAAAAGGCAAAGATTTGCTGTACTATTATACACACAGTTTTAATTTCTGAATCTTTTTTGGTAAAGGAAGCAGAATTAAAGCAGAATAGAATAAAAGGTTTAAAAAAAGTTTTAATTATCTCAAATTGGCAGGAAACAGAGCAGGAAATGCTGAATAGTGATTTGCTTTCTGTTTATGAGCGGATGTCTTATAATTTCTGTGCTGTGGATTTCAGAATAGCACAATAGTGTTTGCTAGAACCAAATGTAGAAATATTCTTTTACATTCAAGAGGCTGAAGAGTACTTCACTGTGATATATCAATATAACTAATTTATGCTTACACATCTCCGTTCATATATAAGCCCTTTGTCAAATACTTAGTACAGTGTCATTACAATGGCTTCTGTCCAAGGACCTCAAAGTATTTTGGAAAGTACTGGTATATTTGGATGTCCCCATAACACAGGAACTAGAAACATTTAGTATTTTTAGTGCAAAAAAAGAATGGGACACATAAATTAATTCTAGAATCCCACCTCTTCTTAAAATCTTTGTTCCTCAATCCTTTGACAAATCAAGAAAAAGAAACCCTGGAAACAAAGAACTCATGGGTATAGTTTGGATATTGGACATTCTGACACATCATTTCAGTCACTAGCCTCATTTAGGTCATACTGTGCTGTTTCACTGTTTCAATCGTTATCAAAACGGCTTCATAACAAAAGTGAGTAGTCCTCCTATTAGGCCCTTCTGTAGATATTAACAAGAGGGAGATCACATTATTTCCAAAATTGTCAGTTTGCTCTTTTCTCATATCATCAAGAGAAGATAAAATTACTTAATCTTAGTAGGCAAGTAACTTTGTTAAATCACTTACTGGACATTACTTAAAATTACATCAAGTAGAAGCATCTATTTTGGAGGTTACAGCACAAAATTAAGTAGAAACATCTTTAGTCAAAGGATGTGCATGCGTATATATAAATTACGGGAAAAAAAAGCTCCCCAAAGCCCCAACAACCCTACACTGGCTTTTCTGTTTGTCTCTCTGTCTTACTCTAAAACATCTTAAAGGAATCACTAACCAAGAGACTATTTGTTCTTATGGGACTTCATGAAAACAGAATCAGAAATTGTGGCTATTTAAAAATGTTTGGGTGCAGCCACTATGGAAAACAGTAGGGAGGTTCCTCAAAAAAAACTAAAAATAGCATTGCCATATGATACAACCCCACTCCTGGGCATATATCCAGACAAAACTATAACTCAAAAATATTCATGCACCCCTATGTTCAGAGCAGCACTATTCACAATAGGCAAAACATGGGAACAATCTAAATATTCACTGACAGATGAATGGATAAAGAAGATGTGATACATAAATACAATGGAATGCTACTCAACCATAAACATGAATGAAATAAAGCCATTTGCAGCAACATGGATGGACCTGGAGATTATCATTCTAAGTGAAGTAAGTTAGAAAATATGACACAAATGAACTTATTTATGAAATAGAAACAGACTCACAGTAATAGAGAATAGACTTGTAGTTGCTAAGGGGAAAGGGAAATACAGGAGGGATGGACTGGGAATTTGGGGTTAGTAGATGTATTACATATAGAATGGATAAACAAAGTCCTATTGTATAGCACAAGGAAATACATTCGTATCCTGTGATAAACCATAGTGGAAAAGGATATAAAAATGAAAGTATATATGTGTATAATGGAATCACTTGCTGTACAGCAGTAATTAACACAACATGGTAAATCAACTATACTTCAATTAAAAAACAAAACAAACCAAAAAAATATTTGGAGACTAGTGGTGCAGTGGATAGGAATCTTCCTGCCAATGCAGTGGACACAGGTTCGATCCCTGGTCCAGGGAGAACCCACATGTCGTGGAGCAACTAAGTCTGTGCACCACAACTACTGAGCTTGTGCTCTAGAGCCCAGGAGCCACAATTACTGAGCCCACATGCTGCAATTACTGAAGCCTGTGCACCTAGAGCCTGTGCTCTGAAATAAGAGAAGCCACGGCAATGAGAAGGCTAAGCACTGCAACTAGAGAATAGCTGCTGCTCACTGCAAGCAGAGAAAAAGCCTAGGCAGCAAGGAAGAGTCAGCACAGCCAAAAGTAAAATAAAGGAAAAAAAATTAAAACTATATTCAGATAATCTCTGAGCTTCAGAGATACTCAATGAAGACTCCCAGTGATGAAGGGATAGTTATTTTGCAATTGATTCAGCAGAGTCAATTATGACATTTCTATGTGAACTTGGGACTTAAAATTATACCTTTGAAATGTTACTTTTTAAGCCAAAAATAAGCTTCATTCAAATCTACCCACTGGAAAAAACGTACTTAGCACCACAATGCTTTAAGTGTTACATAGTGCTATATATTCTACAATCATTTTCTTAATTTTAAAAAATATTGTTTTGGTGAATTCCCTGGTGGTCTGGTGGCTAGGACTCTTGTGCTTCTACTGCAGATGGCCCTGATTTATTTTGGGTAGGGGAACTAAGACCCCACAAGCTGTGTGGCATGGCCAAAATAAAATAAAATATCTGGCCTTGACTAGATAAATGTTTGCATATGGTATAACATAAAAAAGGGTATATTGTAAAAAAAAAAAAAAAGAAAAAAAAAGCTTTCTTCTCACCTCAGTCTTCTTGTACCCCAGTTTCTTTCTAGAGGCAAACATTTACTCATCTCTTATGTATATCCTTTCAGAGATACTATGTGTATAAATTTGTGTATATACATGTATTCACAAATTTACATATTTTTATTATAAGATACATGCATATATATATATATTTAATATGTATTTTATATACAGTTTATAAACTGCCTTTTATATATAGCTGTGTGGACATATTGTACATTTTACATTTTGGTAGTTATCTCCAAGGTGCTCCACTGATGTCATTCTACCAGCAATTCAGGAAAGTACCTACTTTCCATATCCTGTGAGTACTGTGTATTATCGAGGCTTCTGGTCCTTTTAAATTAAGTTGATCACTTGGTCTTCCTCAAAATACTTTCTTTACTTGGTTTCCAGGACATCATATTGTTTTGGTTTTCTTCCTACTTCATTGGTTTACATTTTTCAGTGTCTCATGATGGTCTCATCTCATCTCCTTGACCTCTTAATGGCAGAATGTTCAGAACCCAGTCACTGGTCCTCTTTCTTCTTGATCTACACTTACTCCCTGGATCTGGCTAATAGTAGCCACTAGCCACATATGGCTATTTAAATTTAAATGAATTAAAATAAAAGTAAAAATGCAGTTCTTTAGTGTAACTGGCCTTATTTTAGTGCTCAACAGTCATATGTAGCTAGTAGCCTATCTTATCGGAGAAGGCACTGGCACCCCACTCCAGTACTCCTGCCTGGAAAATCCCATGAATGGAGGAGCCTGGTAGGCTGCAGTCCATGGGGTCACTAAGAGTAGGACACGACTGAGCGACTTCACTTTCACTTTTCACTTTCATGCATTGGAGAAGGAAATGGCAACCCACTCCAGTGTTCTTGCCAGGAGAATCCCAGGGATGGGGGAGCCTGGTGGGCTGCGGTCTATGGGGTCGCACAGAGTCGGACACGACTGAAGCAACTTAGCAGCAGCAGGAGCCTATCTTATTAGATAGCATGGACATATAGTACATTTCCATCACTGTAGAAAGTTCTATTGAACTGCACTTCCCTAGGTGATTGCACTCAGTTCTGTGATTTAAAATACATTTATCTGCTGATGACTCCCAAATCTCTATCTCTAGCCCAGACCTCTCTCCGAAACACTAGACTTAAGTATCTATTTGACATTTCTACTTGGCTATTTAGTTTGTATCTGAATTCAGCATGTTCAAATCCCTAATCTTCTCCTCCAAGCTTGTTCCACATATAGCTCTCCCCATCTTAGCTGATGGCCAATCTATCTTTTCACTTGCTTAGGACAAAAACTTTAGAGTCATCCTAATTTCTCCTTTATGGCTGGTGTGAAGCATATAAGTTAGAGAGATAGTGAGAGGAGCCTGGAAAGTCACTGGAGCCCGGCTTGCTGCAGTCCATGGGGTCGCAAAGAGTCGGACATGACTTAGGCACTAAACAACAACAGAGTGAGAGGGAGAGAGGGGGAATCTCAAACCTCATAGGTCATGGGGTATCACCAAAGGGCTCTAACAGGCTACCATGATCAGATCTGCCTTTTTGAATGATAATTTTGGCAGCTATGTGAGAATGAACTGGGGGCTGCTGGTGGGAAAATTGGGGGAACAAAAGGCTACTCTTAAGACTTGTGGGAAGATATGATAAAAGTTGGAACTAAGAAATACCAGAAGTGGAGGGGAAAGACTGGATATAGAAGATACAAAAACATGCAGGCTCTTCAGTATTTGGTCAATGATTAAATGTGAGGGATGAGGATAAAAGAAGAATCCATGATAACTTTAAGAATCTGGCTTTGGTGACTAGCTATAGTAGTTTAAGTTTGAGAACAAAGAAAGCAAGACTGACTGACTTAAAGGAAGACAAAAAGATGCTGTCTTTTGGATACCTGTGGAACATCCCAGTGGAGTTGTCCACCAGACATCTGGACATTGAGACCTGGTGATCTCCCTGAACACAAGCGGCAACTGAAGCCATGGGAATAGATGAATTCTACCTAGGGAGATGAAGAAGAATGAGAAGAGAACCAAAGGACAGAGTTGGGAGTGGATTCTTTAAGATTTACAGGGAAAGCAAGAAGAGTAGCTAGCAAAGGCAGCTGAGAAGAAGACTGTCAGAAAGGTAGGAGGAGAAGCAGAGGGAGAGGCCAAGAGTTGAGTTTCAAGAAGCACTGAATGGTTAAGTGAGGACTGAAGGAGACCACTGTGTATATTCTTGCAATGCAACTTTTCAAGAAATGTTTCAGTGTATTAGAGTGAAGCAAGAAGCCAGGGTATATGGATTGAAGAAGTGAGGAGTGAAGGCAGTAAAATTATCCAAGAAGCTTGACTGAAGGGAAAATAGGTTAGAAGAGAACCCTGACTCAAGGGCTTCAAACTTATTACTTAACAGGAGAAACCTGAGTAAGTGTGGAGCCTGTAGGAAAGTAATCAGGGGAAGACAAGCTGAAAATACAGAGGAAGGAGGGAGAGGGAGAGAAAGAGAAAGGAGAGTGCAGAGAAAGGCTTCAGAAGTGATGGTAGGAGCCTAAAACTAGTGATAGCAAAGAGGTTAGTTCTACATAAGGAAAAGGATGTAATTCCTTTAGAATGAAGGAAGGAAATAAAGGTAGATACATCTAACTAATCCTATGAACATGGGGCTAGACACTGAGGGCAGAGAAGGCAATGGCACCCCACTCCAGTACTCTTGCCTGGAAAATCCCATGGACGGAGGAGCCTGGTGCACTGCAGTCCATGGGGTCGCTGAGTCGGACAGGACTGACTTCACTTTTCACTTTCATGCATTGGAGAAGGAAATGGCAACCCACTCCAGTGTCCTTCCCTGGACAATCCCAGGGAGCGGGGAGCCTGGTGGGCTGCCGTCTATGGGGTCACACAGAGTCGGACACGACTGAAGCAACTTAGCAGCAGCAGCAGACACTGAGGGAGCTAATGTTTGACACATGCAATTTTTTTCACTGTGAAGCAGAGACACTGGTGTGGGTTAGGTGACTTGGAGATTATGGCAAACATTCTAAACTGATGTGGTGAATAAGACAATGAGAGAGAGTTCTCCTCTCTCTTTATGTATCTAAGGATACAGAAGTCTGATTGAGTACCTCTGAAGGCCCAAGTGAGATGAGAAACAATGAATCCGTAGTGGCCCTAATATATAAGTTGTATGATCTCCTCTAGTAGTACAGAGAAGCAGATATGAGCCTTAAGGCTGTTACTAATCCAACAGTAATCTGGTGCTTCAGACTACATACCAGATTATTTTATAAACTTCCTATAAGGAAGTTTCCTTATAGGAAAGCATCATCACTGTCTACAAATGATTAACATTTTCTACACTATCAGTTTTTTCACGTCTTTGCTTCTAGTTATTGGTCAGCTTTTTCTTGCGGAAAAGGTCATTTGCTTAATATATTTTTCTGCAAAGTATGATGATCTCTCAATTATTCGGAGACTGAATATTCAGGCAAAATACAGGTCCTTGTCTTTTCTTACATCTGATATGTGTTGTTTCAACTCTTACTAATATTTCTACAGAAGTATTTCTCTTAGAAATTCTAATATTTCTAAGATTTCTACGAACACCTAAGACTCAAGTTCCGGTCTTGTCAGGATCTTTAGGGGTTTATTTCATGAGAAAGGGATCATATAAATTACAATTGGTGGTAACTTTAAAAACTGATATGAGTCCCTGTAACTTTTACCATAGTAAAAGTGAGTAATGAATAATCACTAAATTTCTAAGATATATATTTTTAATTCTTCCCAATATATTGGTTCTAGAGGTACCAGTGATCTGAGATAGTAATAGCTTCTCAAGTGTAGTCTCAACTGGTTTAATATTCATTAAAGGATGAGTTCTGTGGGGAAAAAAAATTGAATGTTGTAAGAATGTGCCATCAAGAAGACAAGAAGACACTTTACCAATAGTTTGTTCTCTGTAGGTCTACCACTAGGTCTAACTATCTAGGGCTAGCCTACATATTTAGAAAACAAGAGGAGAAAAAATACAGGCAGTTACAGTATTCAGAAATAATAAAATCTTCAAAACTGAAATGATTTTTTGCCAGAAAAATGAGTATTTTTTACAGTAACATTCCATAAGCATTGCTCTTTACATTAAGGGATGAATCCAGCCTGAGACCCATCTTGCAGCTTATTTTCAATAAATACTCATGACTTACACAGATTACTTCATTAAGAATAAGGGAAGTAGGCTTCTCTCTTAGAGGGGCACACAGGACTGCTGAGAGGGACTAGACGGGAACGCTTTTGTTCTGAGGTCCTGCTCTGGTATGTGTGTGTGCGTGCTTAGTCATGTCCAACTCTTTGTGACACTGTGGACTGTGGCCCACCAGCCTCCTCTGTTCATGGGATTTTCCAGGCAAGAGAGAATACTGGAGTGGCTTCTATTTCCTCCTCCAGGGGATCTTCTCGCCCCAGGGATCAACCCTGAGTCTCCTGTGTAACCTGCACTGGCAGACAGATTCTTTACCATATGAGCCACCCGGAAAGTCCCCTGGTCTGATAAGTCAGTTTAAAAAGCAGCTGAGCAGAGTAACAAGGCTCTTCCTGGAACATGATGTTGCTTTTCCATAGCTGCCCTCTGCGGATCACCTGCTTCTAAAGTACATCTCTTATGGAAAAGAAAGGCAAGAACTGGGAAGGAATAAATTCAAGTGGGTTTCTAACACAGCCGGAGAATACTATCTTTTAGTCTAATAATTTCAGGGTGCCAGAGAATTTTCATATTGCTGGAGAGGGAAGAAAATGTCATGGGTGGTAACTGTGAGTTTAGGTTGTATCTATGAAAGGATACTTACACAGGGATAGGCTCATAGAGCTTGACTCAGCTGTGTACCTAACAAAGATGATTATGTCACATTTGGTTATGAAAACATTAATAAATGTTTTCCTGTGTTTCCTACTTAGGCTGGCTTAAGGAGGAACATCGGTGGAAAAAAATAAAAAAATAAAAAATCTCTGACATCTTTTAATTCCTTTCTCTGGTGAATTTTAAAAGTAGATGTTCTGATGAGGCCAACAGTAAAACAGTTTTATATAATGGTTAAAGGTTAAGTCGAATACACAAGTTCAATTCTTTGTACACATCTTCCTGTGCTCTGTAATTCACCATAGCAACCAAAAGCATTAATTAATGCAGATAGTGAACATTAGAAAACATTAGTCTGTTCACGCTGTATACAGATATACAGGGACAACTTGAGAACCCAACCAATTCATATCCTATTCCCAGGTAGCTCAGTAGTAAAGAATCTGCCTCCCAAGCACGAGATGTGGGTTTGATCCCTGGGTTGGGAAGTTCCCCTGGAGAAGCAACCCGCTCCAGTATTCTTGCCTGGGAAATCCCAGGACAGAGGAGCCTGGCAGGCTAGAGTCCATGGGCATGCAAAAGAGTTGGACTAAATGACAACAAATTTTATTAGAAGATAAAAACATTTTTACATATAGTATTTCTGAAAATCATTACTTTAATCATTAATCATTAAGTAGAAAAACTTAAAACTTTTAAGAAGCAATATTTTACCTATTTTGTGGGCTGTTATGGCTAAAATTCAAATTTTTGAATTAGTACTTACAGATGGTTAAAGATCATATGAGCATTGATTGTAGGAGAAAAGGCCAATGAGAAAGGACTGCTGCTTCCATAGAAACAAAAGCAAGATTCTACTCAGTTGGTACAAATGTGAACGAGTAATTTCTTTTTGAATTCTACTAAATTTGGAATGCATGACCAGATAGCTTCATTTTTTCATCACGTTTCAGTTGCTTGTTTTTATCAAGGATAAAAAGCAATTCTGGAGCAAGAAAAAAAAATTTAGCCTCAACGAGATATGTGAAAGTACCATCTGTGGAGAAAGATCAAACCTAACTTGTGGATATAGCTACACTGCCAAACAGGTTAACCACTAACTTAGCTAAGGGCTAAAACAGTTCTACAATTGTTCCTGGTTTTGCAGAGTTGTGTTCTTGCCAGATCTCCTTTGATATCTTCTACTATTACAGTAACAACAAACCAAAAAGTTCTGTCATGATGAGACTTAAGTTAACCATAAAGATGACTATAATCAATGACTGTTTTAAATGTGATGATCTAAGGTAAAGACAGTGACTAGAGCTTAGGGTGGGGCTAAGTGAATACAGAGTCAAAATACTGTGCAGGCAAATTGCAAACATTGAAATTTTCCGGTAATATCAATCAAATTTATTCTTTAGTTTAAATTTCCCAACTGTAAGTCTTGTCATGTCAACCACTACAGGTGGCTACATAAGAAATCTGACAAATCTATTGAACATCTATATGTAAAACACTGTGTTAAATATTGTGAAAAACCCAAATATTAATAAAACATAGTTCTTATCGCAAGGTTAAGTACTTAATACCTAGTGGGAAAGATAGATGTGTATACAACTACTGTCTTAATATCCAGAGGTAACCATTATTAAAAATTTCTTATTTATTCTCCCATATATATTTACTGTATACATAACCATACATGTGCTTGCATATATATATGTGAGTGAGCGAGTGAAAGTCACTCAGTCGTGTCCGACTCTTTGCGATTCCACGGACTATACAGTCCATGGAATTCTCCAGGCCAGAATACTGGAGTGGGTAGCCTTTCTGTTCTCCAGGGGATCTTTCCAACCCAGGGATCGAACCCAGATCTCCCATACTGCAGGCAGATTTTTTACCAGCTGAGCCACAAGGGAAGCCTGCATAAATATATAAATATATGTATAGTCAAGCACAGACTTATTTATATACACCTATGTACAGAATCACATTTATGCTAACATACAGTTTTACACAAAAGGGGTATTATATAGCATCTTTATTTTCTATCTAATATATCTTAGAAAGTTTTTGGTATCACGCCATGAAGAGTTATGCCATTTCTTAAGAAGAATGCACAGTAATGAACTATAATCGAGGTAGCCAGTTCTCCATTGAAAAATATTTATCTTGTTTCTGGGTGTTTGTTTTTTTTTTTCCCTCACCATTACAAATGATGTTTTGGTAAGTATCCTTGTGTACATGTCTTTGTGTACTTGTGCGAGTATATCTATATGGCAAATTTTAAGAAGTATATTGTTTAGTAGGTCTTTTCAAGTCCTCTGCAGTCTTCTTTCTGTTAAAAACAGGGCCAGGAGGTGGTAGAGGTATCTTCTGTGCCTCCTACCACAGCTTCATAACCAATTTTCTGCCTTCTTCACAATTTTCATTGTCTCAGAAGCTCATGACATAGTTGCACTGTTTTCTCCTGACCTCCTTTCCTGGTCACTCTTTTATTCCCTGAAGACTTTAACTGTCCTCCTTTTCATTCCTGCTCCTTTCAAGATTTTCAGTGACTTTAACATCATCTCACATCCCAGTCTCCTCACCCATACTGATTTGTTCCTCCATCCCTTACAGCCACCAACACCCAGGATTGTAACATCAACTTTTTCATTACAAGTGTTTGCAATACAAAAGGGCTTCCTTGGTGGCTCAGCTGGTAAAGAATCAGCCTGCAATGTGGGAGACCTGGGTTCAATCCCTGGGTTGTCCCCTCGAGAAGGGAACGGCTACCCACTCCATCTTGAATTCAAGACTTCTTTCTCTAATAACCAGTCCCTCAACTTTCAACTCACTTATGCTACTATCTCTACTAAGAAATAATTCCTTGACCTCATCAATACCTCCAATTCACTCAACAGTACTTTTTTCACTATCCAATACCTTCCTTTTTTTCATTTCCCCAAATCCTGGCTGAACCCAGCTATCAGCCTTCTCTTCATTTATTCTAGTGCAGCTAAAAGCTGTTAGAGAAAAACCACGCAGCTAGGCTCATGGGCTGTATTTTAAACTAACAACACAAAACTCCAATGGGCACTCAACCCCGCTTAGAAGTTTTACTTACATTTCCCTAGTAAATTTGATTCCAAGCCTAAAAATAAATTTCACAATGTTTTTTTCTTTTTATCCTGTATCTCACCTAATAGCTTGATGTCATATTTTACTGAAAAAATAGAAGTAATCAGACAAGATGGTTTCCATGTTCTCACCATCAAAGCTACTGCAGTGAAAGAAGCACCTCTGCCCACATCAAAATCTCTGCTTGTTCTAGCTCCCTCAGACTTCACTTCTGCAACTCTTCCCCTTTCTTGTCTGCATTACCTATTTCTCTTTCTTTGGGATAATTCTCATCAGATTACAAGTATGCTCTAGAATTTCTCTTTTCCCCAAGCCCACAGTCTCTTCTGACTATGATCCGAATTTCTGACCCCCTTCATGTAAAACTTCTTAAAAAGTGTTACATACATTTATCTGTCATCTCTATCTTATTTCTTGAAACCGTCTCTAATTTGGCTTCCAAACTCACTGAAACTGGGGAATAAAGTCATCAAAGACCTTCATATTGCCAAATCTGATGGATTCTTCACTGTCCTCAACTTTTTATGTCTCAGAAGACTAGTCTTTAGGTAACCACTCACTCCTTGATCTTTATGACATCAAGCTTTTCTGGTTTTCCTCCTGTCTGTCTGTCTCTTCTCCCGTCTCCATTGCTGACTCCATATCCTCTATTCAGTGCTTAGTCCTGGATGCTTTCTTCCCCCTTCTATGCTCGCTCCCTGAGTGATCTAATCACTTTTAAACGTGACATAGCTTTAAGTCACCAAAATGTTGACGACTTCCAATTTAGCATTGAACATTTCCAACTATCCAACAGACATCTGCACTTTAACAATAAAACTCTTGATTTTCTCCTGAAACCTGAGAATTATTCTTGACCTCTCTCTTACCCTCGTCCCATTACTCTGCTCCCATTAAGTAAGGCTATTGATTCTACCTTCGCTCCCAGGCTCCTTATCCAAAGCATCTTCATTTCTTACCTGGACTACTGCAGCCAACTCCTCAGTAGTCTTTCTGCTTCTAATTTTACCTTCAACAATCCATTCTCCCCCCAAGCTGATCTTTTAATACATGATTCAGTTTATGTCATTTGAATGTTTAAAGCTCTTTAGTGGCTTTCTATGCCACTTAAAAATAAAAACAAAAAACAAAAAAAACCTCTACCAGGGCCTACAAGACCCCATGTGATCCAGCCTTACTTATCTTCTCAACTTATTTCCTCTTTACTTGCTATGCTCCAACGGCATTGGACTTTTTTCTGTTCCATGAACTTGCCAAGTTTTCTTTCTTCAAGGACTTTGTTCTGATGTATCCTCTGCTTACGATGCTTTTCTTCCTCATCATTATGTGATTAGTTCTTTCTTGTAATTCAAAACTCATCTTCAATATCACTTCTTTAGAGAGGTTCTCTCCATCTGAAGTAGCCCTCCCCACCTTGACAGAGTCCTCTGTAGCTTATTATCCTATTTATTTCCTGAATAGCACTTCTCATTCAAATTATAGTTTTTATCTGTTTACTAGTTTACTGTCTGCCACCTCCATGTAATTTAAGGCAGGTACTTTGCCTTTCCTGTCACTTCTACTTCCCCAGCATGTTAAGCAGTTCTTGACATATAGAAAGCATTCAAATATTTGTTATAAAAAAGGATGAAGCAATTGAATTATTAATATATATTTAGGTAATAGTGACAAATGCTTTAACAGATGCTGACAACTGATAAATTGTGCATTTTGCTAGAAAAGCATCATTTTGAAATTTATTTGAAAACGAATTTCCCAAATTAGAAAGGTTTGCTGTCATGAACTAATCACCCACTCTTCTGGTGATCTATTATGTCCCTTTAGCCAGTTTCTTGTTCAATAATTCTTATATGAAATTCATAAGAAAATCAATATTTTTACTTTTATCATGTTAATTAGAAGGCTATTTAATAGAGTTATACTGTTTTTCAAAAAGCCTCTCAGGTGAATAGCATTGGGCTGGCTTTCCTTTTTACCACTTTGCTGACATTTCTAAATTTTGATTCCAAATGAGTATACTGTCTGAGTTTAACCCCAGATATTCTGCTTCTCAACCATGGATTTTTAAAAAGAATTTTTTTCTGTTCTGTTACCAGACTACAGAGTTGTTTTGTTTTTTAAGAAAAAAAGTGAAAAAATACATTTTTATCATACAAGAGTTATTTATGCACCTCAAAACATTTTTCTCCTTTTGGAAATTTATTACATTCATAAAACACTATTCTTCCAAGGCCTTAGATTACAATTAGCTGAAATAATAGAAGAATTATACCAACAGTAACAATTCTCAAATCAATCTATCTAATAGGATTCAGCTACATATATTAGGCTCTTTATAATATGTGGTCCCAATAAAAAATACATAAATTTTTTTTGTATAGAATTTATAACTAGCTAGAATTTATGTATATTTAAAATTTCAGGTTGGCTTATATAAGTTTATTCTGGACAAGCTTTGTTTTTATTAAAACTTAACAAACCACCAGATTAAAATGACAACTAACTGCTTTCTTCAGTTAATACCTAAAAAGAAAACCATCCTTTCCTCCAGTGTGACAAAAGGCCTTTGTTAATTAGGTCTCAGTGTGTATACTGGCCACATTTGGCAAAGTCCAGTCCTCGCCAAAAATAGTAACAACCTGCTCTGGATGGCAATGGAGCAGCAAATCTATTTTCAGCTTTAATGTTTGAAACTCCAAATGTGAGATGCCATGGAACTGAACCTTAAATGGCATAAGTCAACTAGCCTGATACTTAAGGACAGGACACAAGTATTTGGAGTGCTCCAAAACATTTGTTTCTGTATTCCAAAAGAAATAATACTTCAGGCTTGATAGAGGAATTTAAATCTAACTTTGACACATGTAAAACTAGAAGAATCTGAGAATTGAAACAACTGGGAAAGGAAGAGTAGAATGACAGAATCTTAGCTGTAGTCTCTTACAGTACCCTCAATTTCCTATTTTCTTAGTGTTTCTGATTTTTATTATTAATATCTTTGTTCTCTTACCTGTCTCTGAGTGTGCTGGGGCCTAGATAAGGATACAGGTTTTCTTTAAGCTTTCCTTTGATGAGATGGTCCAGGGTCTCATGTAAGAAAGGTTGATGCTGAGTATATACATTTTCTACTCCCTAAGACAGGGGGAAATGGTTCTTATGTCATTTTCTTTGAAATGTGCAATGTAACTGTTAATGATACTCATATCAGAAAAAGACATGCAATAGAGATTTCATGGGATAAGAGTCAAGCAGCAATTTTAGGAGAATTTTAGTTAATTATTTTCATCAATAGAAATGTTCCAATCTTATGAAAATACTGTATAGTTTAAGGCTAGCTATTATAAAGGAATTTTTAAAAAGCAATTGCTTTAATTCCTTATCATGTCTTCACTGATTCATTCTTTTGAGAAAATATTATATGATAGGTAAATAAAAAGAAAAGGACTATGTAGCAAAAGAAACTAGAAACACTCAGGAAAATGAAAAAATTTCAGGAAACATAAGAAAGATTAGCAGATTACAACTAACTTTTGACCATATTAAGAAAATAGGTAGTTTTAAAAGATTTATAATTGCTTGCTTCATCTTCAATTTCTGTCACAGAAAAACTACCTGACAAACGTTAAATTATAAACAAATGGAGTAAAATAGTTATGACTAAGTGAACTGTCTGCCTTTTTATTCTTGGGTATTTCCTGGAAATATCTTACTATTCCCTTACTAGCTGTTTAGGCCAATGCTGATGCTGTTCCAATACAGAAAGTATTAAAAAAAAAAAAAGTATTTAAAGAAAAAGCTTTCAAGAGACCGTCTGCTTTAATTTCATTTAACTGCATGCATGCATGCTAAGTCGCTTCAGTCGTGTCCAACTCTTTGCAACCCCATGGACTGTAACCTGCCAGGCTCTACTGGAGTGGATTGCCATGCCCTCCTCCACAGGATCTTCCCAACCTAGGGATCAAACCTGTATCTCCTGGGTCTCCTGCACTGGCAGGCGGGTTCCTCACCACCTCGCCACCTGGGAAGTCCCTCAGTTAACTGACATAGTACTAAATCAGTGGTAATCCTGAAGTTACTTGGAAGATCACTTTCATTCACTCTCAGGGTCAGGGGCTTCAACTGTTTCTCATTTAGGAAAGCATAGCGATATACCTTTAATCCTTTGAGGAACTGCTTGGTAATAGCCACAGCATCTTTGGGGCTGAAGAGGTCACTTCCTCTGACCCGTTTACCACCATATTCAATTACTGCAGACACAAGCTTTGTTTTTAAAAAAAGAAAAAAGAGAGAGAGAAACAATTTCTTACTGCTTGGGGAACAGGAAGAAAATAACTGTATTAAGGAAATGAAGACATGAGAGGACAGAATTAGGATCGAACCCAGCCTCCTGCATTGCAGGTGGATTCTTTATCAGCTGAGCCACAGGGGAAGCCCAAGAAGTGGGTAGCCTATCCCTTCTCCAGTGGATCTTCCTGACCCAGGAATCGAACTGGGGTTGCATGCATTGCAGGTGGATTCTTTACCAACTGAGCTACCAGGGAATCCCATAAAAACAGTATGGACTCATCATCTGTCAGAACTAAAAGGCTGTAATAACAGAGTTGGTTCCTGTTTGGCGGGATTCATATATAAATGTGGTTACCTTTCGATACTTCTCAGAAACACCTTTATTCCTAAGGTCCATCATTAATCCTGGTAGGCTATTGCTGCTGTGTCGCTCGTAATGTAGCGCATAAAGCATCACTAGGCGGGCAGCATCAAACTCTGTCACTCTGGGGTTCTGCAGGAGCCTCTTTACGTTCTGAAAAAACAGAGACCTGATATTTATCCTCCCTTCACTTGGGTGATGTATAGTATCTTGGTTCTAGGAATTACTGAATGGTAGTGATACATCTGACTAAGATATGCATGACTAAGATCACTGGGCTTCCCAGGTGGCTCAGTGGGTAAAGAATCTGCCTGCAAAGCAGGAGACACAGGAGATGCAGGTTCGATCCCTGGGTTGGGAAGATCCCCTGGAGAAGGGCAGGGCATTCTAGTATTCTTGCCTGGAGAATCCCATGGACAGAGGAGCCTGTTGGGCTGCAGTCCATGGGGTCGCAAAGGGTTGGACACGGCTGAAGTGACTGAGCATGCAAGATCACTACTCAGGCAACCTACAGGTCATACGCTAGGCAACTGTCTCAACTACAGAAAATCAGATGCCTTTTGCCCAAGATAAGAATTAAACAAGGACATAAATTTTCATTGTGACTGCTTAAGACAAATATGAATTTGACCATGGTTATTTCCTCTTTTCTTTCTTTTGACTGAGATAGTCTAGGGTCTTATGTGGGAGAGATTACAATTTCCTTGCTAAAATAAGGAATACATATTATTTCCACCACTAGTTCTACTGCTTCAGTCAATATAGCAAACAAGAGAAATTACCAGTTGACTTGTAAAACTCTACTGCCTTCTTCCAGTGTTCGTGACTGATCAGTGAAACAAAGACACATTGGCAAAATTTTACCTAGAATGGGTTTAATCTCCAAGAAGCATCATATGTAACAATATGTCTCAACATGGTTCACAGAGATATGAATATGTGACAGCATGTAATCTGTAAATTGAACACTCATGGTCTTAAGAGGGCAGGTACTGACAGCAAAGGAAAATAGACAAAATTATGTTTAGGTTTTATCAATTCTCCCATAACGAGACTTCCCTACAGTATAGATTTATATTTATTACACAGTAGAACACATTAATTAGAGCCAACAAATACTTTTGATCACTCTCTTAAGCACCAGGTACTATGTCAGACACTGGAGGTGATACAGAGATAAGTTAGAGACACTTTCTGTCCTCAGTGAGTTCACAGACAATGGGGTAAAGGAGGATAAAACAGTATAGCTCATTCTGCTATAAAACACATTGTTTAATGTGCTTTAGCTCTACGAGATTGGTAAACATGGGAAAAACACAGAAGGCATATTGGTTTGTATGTAATTTTTCAGCAAGTTAATATTTAGAAAAGATCAGGGACAAGTTTCCTCTTTAAAGAACATCCTTCACCAATATGTTAAGGAAAAAGATGAAAATTCAACAGAAGTGGTTTTTTTAAGAAGTAACTGGCTTTGTAGCTTTAAGAACTGCTGCACTTTCCACAATGTTAAGCTACACGGGGAAAGAGAAATGAAAATGAAAAGAATGCAAAGATGTTTGTCTGTGTCAAAAAGAAAAACAAAACAACAACCCCAAACTGACTGATATCCTCATATTGTACTTTTAATTTTGATGACACAAGTCTCTGAGAAGTAGATATTTTTGAGGCCTTGTTTGTTGAAGAAAAAGACATGAGCCACAAGAGTAAAACCACAAAGGATGGTCTGAGTGCATTTCTAGGTGCAAGTGTTAGTCGCCGTCGTGTCTAACTCTTTACCGCCCCACGGACTGTAGCCCACCAGGCTCCTCTGTTCTCCAGGCAAGAAAACTGGAGTGGGTTGCCATTTCCTCCTCCAGGTGCAAATGCCAGTGGAAATTTAACTGTGCTAGCATTTTAATTAGGATTGTTATTATTTTATTAGGGCTCTGATTACAAAGTTATATAGATTTTTCTTTTTAGTTACATAAATTTTAAGTGATCTGCTTATAACCCTATTTTCCCATAACCCTTGCTTATTTTTAGTGCATGATTTTGCAGAATATGAAGTTTTTTCAGGAACACATATGTGGTATTGTAACAGAAACATATGTATGAAAAAACCAAAAACTGAAAATCAGTGCAATGCGGGAAAGGGAACACAAAGTAAAGAGACGTTCGTCTAGTTACTGAGGAACCATAAAAGACTTCATTTCTACAAAAGGCCTTAAAAACTAAGCTTCGGAATTAGTTTGAGAGGCTGAAAGAGATGCTGTTAATAGGGATATGGAAATCAGAGAAAGAAATGAGTTGAAAGACTAGTAAGAGTTTCGGAGGGCACTGGATTCTGAGGACATAACCACTAACATCTGTATAGTACTCTGCAACTTACAAGATGCTTCTAAATACATTATCTTTTTAGTACTTCATGACAACCATGTCTAATGTCTAAGAACCCCACTGTTCCCACTAAAAAGAGGGACGATGATGAAATGCAGAGCCTCCTAGGTGGCTTTCAAGTAGAAAGTTCTCTCAGTAGGATTTCCACTGTTGCTTTTCTGGCTGAACATCTGACTACCATCATCCTTATAGGATCAAAAAGGAAGAAATTTTGCTTCTACAGATTTAAACCCTGCAATCACAAAACTTTCCTTACTTCTTTTCCCTTTTGTGGTAACTTTTCCATAGAGCAGTGACTAAATACAAGCTATTTAGAATAGCCTATTCACACATTTCACTAATTTCTATTATAATATGGAGAAATTTCAGGATACAAATTCCTTATCAAGTAAAAATACACCATAAGTATCTCAGTCACTTGGCATAAAACATCCATCTGAGATCTCTGTGGTTGCTTTTCTTATAAGCACAATGTTTCATTTTCTGCCCTTGTAGTCTCTTTTTACCTTAAATCTACTCAATTTCTGCCTGATCTGTCTTTGTTGTTTAGTCGCTAAGTCATGTCCAACTCTTGTGACCCCATGGACTGCAGCCCTCCAAGGTCCTCTGTCCATGGGATTTCCTAGGAAAGAATACTGGAGTGGGTTGCCATTTCCTTCTCCTGGGGATCTTCCCAACCCAAGGATGGAACCCATGCCTCCTGAATTGGCAGGCAGATTCTTTACCACTGAGCCACCAGGGAAGTCTGACCTGTCTTTGTACATCTAAGCAAACCTGAGATACTCAAGTAACTATAAACCCACAAAAACCAGAATGGTGACAAAGACTATTTGCAGCAATTAGTTTATACCCTTCCTATTTGCTCCCTTCCTAATTACCTTCCCTTCAATCTTGACTCCTGGCTCTGTTTCTAATTAATAAATCCACTTTTATTCCTTGAAATGTGGTACTGGTTTTTAGAGTCTGTGGCTTGACTCTTAGCTTTTCCTCGATGAGCGGCCTTGTGATCTGATAGCTCAGATCTGTTCCAAGACTACTCTGCTTTCTCTTGAGCCCTGAGGACCCAACCCATGGCTCAGGTCAGTGTTCCAGTTAAACTCACCTAGTTCCTCATGAAAAGGCACATGTAGGTATAAGCTGAATTCTTCCTTCTTTCTCAGTTATATAAGTCCTTGAAGAAGCAGGGCCTTTTTGTCTGCCTGGATGCCATGTTATCCTTTGACTTAATTTTGAACTATTTCCCTCATGGCTACTTGACTCAACTTGACTGATAGTGACACACATTATACAGAGATTCCAGGGTTTTAACCAGGGAAGAGGAGAAAAATAATCTGAGAGCCTTCAGTTACATAGGAGGTATGTGCTTCATGGAGGTATTTATATGCTGAAAATATGGCTGAATTATATAATGACTTTTTGGTATCTTTTTTCTTATTAAATTCCCCATAACCTTGAGATAATCAAGAGAGAAAAGTATACTGTTACATAATAACAACAGCTGACTAAAGAGTGAAACAGAAAACTACTGTCCACTTAAGAAGATGGGATTCAAAAATCTTTCACTGGATTCTAACATTAGTGTAGGCCCAATGTAGGAACGGAGAAGGCAATGGCACCCCACTCCAGTACTCTTGCCTGGAAAATCTCAGGGACGGAGGAGCCTGGTGGGCTGCAGTCCATGGGATTGCTAAGAGTCAAACACGACTGAGCGACTTCTCTTTCACTTTTCACTTTCATGCATTGGAGAAGGAAATGGCAACCCACTCCAGTGTTCTTGCCTGGAGAATCCCAGGGACGAGGCAGCCTGCTGGGCTGCCGTCTATGGGGTCGCACAGAGTTGGACACGACTGAAGCGACTTAGCAGCAGCAGCAGCAGCAGCAGCAATGTAGGAAAAGGAAAAGAAACCCAAAAACACTATCTGTGAAGGTCAAGTTTCAAAATGGAGCTAACATTCATTCAAAAAGACATTAACTAAAAAACAATTCTGATATTTAGAGATTCTTCTCTTATCTTGGGCTGACTCCTTTTCTATTTTCTTCTACCAAAACTATGCTAAAGCAGCACAAGAAAAAAACATTTGTATTGACAAATCTATATTTTATGGAGAACGAAATGGGAAACCGACTCCAGTATTCTTGCCTGAGAAATCCCTTGGACAGAGGAGCCTGATGGGCTACAGTCCATGGGGTCGCAAAAGAGTTGGACATGGCTTAAATGACTTAAAGACAATGACAACCTGTATTTTAAACTATAGTACAAAATACAGTTGAAGTCTGCAACCAAAGATAATTCTTTTTTTTTTGGCTTTAATTTAACCTAAAGAACAAGCTCTATACCCTGTTATCAACTATCACAGTACTGTAGTAAAACACTCAATGAATAGCATTATAAGCCAACAGATCAGAATAGCAAGATGAAACTGGCAGAAGTCTTCAGCATGTTGATATGATTTTAAAAGTGAGTCTAATCTAACAGTCTGAGAGAACAGTTATGGGACTATAAAGAGCTTATCTAGAAAAAAATGATAGAAAATAGGCGAGATCCAGTTCCAGTTCCACTAACTGGAAAATATATCAGGTTTCTTTTACTTAATGACTAGTCAAATTTAGCTTTGTTGTAGGTCTTCTGCTGGTCAACAGTTTCTGAAACATTAGTTAAATGATGGTTTAGAGAGACAGGATCATTTTTAATCTTAGTTGGTCAAAGTAAAACTGTCACCTCAATTTTTTGTGTCCCAAACAATTTTCTTACAATTCTAATGAGAAGCAAAAAAGCCTTTCTAAAATCAGAGAGAGTTCCAAGATCATGAGTGAATTAAAAAACATGTCCTGGATGCCATAAAAAAGAGAATGCACCATCAAATAATAATACTGAAAACAGTGATAGTTAACATTCATTGAATGTTATCAGCACCAGGTACCATATTAAGTGTTTTATATGTACTAGCTCACTGGATCCTCACAAAAATCTTTGAGCTAAGTACCGATATTCTGCCCCATTTTACAGACAAAAAGACTAAGACTGGAGTGGCTAAGAATCATTTTCAAACCCAAGACATCAAAGATCCAAGCCCTTACAGTCACTATTCTATTCTATACTGCTTCAAACAGAACTCTTTACCTTCATTTCTCTGACAAATATTTATTGTCCTACGTGTTATTAAAGGCATGATTTGAGATCTTTTACCCAAGGTCGAAGAAATAGAGGAAAACAAAATGGGAAAGACTAGAGATCTCTTCAAGAAAATCAGAGATACCAAGGGAACATTTCATGCAAAGATGGGCTCGATAAAGGACAGAAATGGTATGGACCTAACAGAAGCAGAAGATATTAAGAAGAGGTGGCAAGAATACACAGAAGAACTGTACAAAAAAGATCTTCATGACCCAGATAATCACGATGGTGTGATCACTCACCTAGAGCCAGATATCCTGGAATGTGAAGTCAAGTGGGCCTTAGAAAGCATCACTACAAACAAAGCTAGTGGAGGTGATGGCATTCCAGTTGAGCTATTTCAAATCCTGAAAGATGACGCTGTGAAAGTGCTGCACTCAATATGCCAGCAAATTTGGAAAACTCAGCAGTGGCCACAGGACTGGAAAAGGTCCATTTTCATTCCAATCCCAAAGAAAGGCAATGCCAAAGAATGCTCAAACTACCGCACAACTGCACTCATCTCACACGCTAGTAAAGTAATGCTCAAAATTCTCCAAGCCAGGCTTCAGCAATACATGAACCATGAACTTCCAGATGTTCAAGCTGGTTTTAGAAAAGGCAGAGGAACCAGAGATCAAATTGCCAACATCCGCTGGATCATCGAAAAAGCAAGAGAGTTCCACAAAAACATCTATTTCTGCTTTATTGACTATGCCAAAGCCTTTGACTGTGTAGACTACAATAAACTGTGGAAAATTCTGAAAGAGATGGGAATACCAGACCACCTGACCTGCCTCTTGAGAAATCTGTATGCGGGTCAGGAAGCAACAGTTAGAACTGGACATGGAACAACAGACTGGTTCCAAATAGGAAAAGGAGTCCGTCAAGGCTGTACATTGGCACCCTGCTTATTTAACTTCTATGCAGAGTACATCATGAGAAATGCTGGGCTGGAAGAAGCACAAGCTGGAATCAAGATTGCCAGGAGAAATATCAATAACCTCAGATATGCAGATGACACCACCCTTATGGCAGAAAGTGAAGAGGATCTAAAAAGCCTCTTGATGAAAGTGAAAGAGGAGAGTGAAAAAGTTGGCTTAAAGCTCAACTTTCAGAAAACGAAGATCATGGCATGTGGTCCCGTCACTTCATGGGACATAGTTGGGGAAATGGTATCAGACTTTGTTTTTGGGGGCTCTAAAATCATTGCAGATGGTGATTGCAGCCATGAAATTAAAAGATGCTTACTCCTTGGAAGGAAAGTTATGACCAACCTAGACAGCATATTCAAAAGCAGAGACATTACTTTGCCAACAAAGGTCCGTCTAGTCAAGGGTATGGTTTTTCCAGTGGTCACGGATGGATGTGAGACTTGGACTGTGAAGAAGGCTAAGCGCCAAAGAATTGATGCTTTTGAACTGTGGTATTGGAGAAGACTTGAGAGTCCCTTGGACTGCAAGGAGATCCAACCAGTCCATCCTAAAGGAGATCAGTCCTGGGTGTTCATTGGAAGGACTGATGCTGAAGCTGAAACTCCAATACTTTGACCATCTCATGTGAAGAGTTGACTCATTGGAAAAGACCCTGATGCTGGGAGGGACTGGGGGCAGGAGGAGAAGGGGATGACAGAGGATGAGATGGCTGGATGGTATCACCGACACAATGGACATGAGTTTGGGTGAACTCTGGGAGTTGGCGATGGACAGGGAGGCCCGGCGTGCTGCGATTCATGAAGTCGCAAAGAGTTGGACACGACTGAGTGACTAAACTGAACTGAACTGAACCCAAGGTCAGGAAAGAAGACTATAAAATAGACTAGATTCTTCTTTCAAATGAAAAGTTGTGATATGACAACACGGCCACACAGAGGGGAGAGGGGAACTGTTTATTTTCTGAAGATTTTTCTTTATGGTATGAAAAAAAAATCTTCCTTACTAATCAGTCTTTTCCAAGGCTATGCATATGTTTCAATGACAGTACACTGCAGTTTGGTTCTACTGAAATTCTTCTGAATCAAACTGGATAACTGGTTAGAAGCGGCAGCAAGTTTTAGGTTAATTTTTAGCAATATGTGAGCTTTTCTTTCCTCACCATGATACAGTCATTATTCAATAAAGCAAACCTCATCTCTCCTCAAAAATCAATTCATTGCTTCATGACGTTATTATCATCTGAGGTCAAGCCAAGGAATGCTGTATCCCATCTAGGGGTCAAGCCCTTGGCATCTACTCATTATTAAACAAAAGTTCTCTTTATTGACTATTTACATCATGTTGCCAAAGAAATCCTTTATGGTGGTGGAGTCGAAATCAATTGCTCACTGTAAAACCCTAATACCATGGGCAAGAAAATCTTCAAAAGATAATTTTTAAAAATATAGGGATTTCTCGGCAGCCCAGTGGTTGAGACTCCGGGCTCTCAACGCAAAGGGCATGGGTTTGATCCCTGGTTGGGGAACCCTGTATGCTGTACTGGCAAAGTGGATCACAAATGGAATTCATATTTTAAAGTGTCTATTTTTCTTTTAAAATGAACAAAAAATAAGATATCAGGCAAAGGAATTATAGTAGCCATTTCTAAATGCTTTCCATATGGTGAGATACAAATAAAGATACTAAAATTGGCTAGTGATTAAGTTTAGTTCTATTGTTTTAAAGGGAAAGCTAAAATGATAAAGAAACATAAGGAAATTTAAATTTAGTTACAGGACACAATTCTGTTTTTATTTCATAAGAGAACAAAATTCATTTTATTGAGAAAAATAAAAAGTTTTCCATAGGAATACTTCAATTAGGCCCACAGACCAACTCTAAATTGTTATTAGCAGTGTTGTTTAAAGAAAGTTGGTGAAGTGAAATAGACTATGAAGTATCTTTACAAAGGAATACTATTTAGTGATTTAATAGAATGAGTGTTTAGGTTCTAGTCTGGAACAGTCTCTGAGACATAAAGTAAGTGAAAAAGCAAAATGCAGAACTATGTGTATGATATGGTATCATCTGAATTTTAAAAAAGAAGGAGAAGGAAATATACACACTCAAATAGGCTTGCACATACGCAGAATAAAAGTAAGGATGCAAGTGAAACTACTAACAGATTCAGTTTGTACTATTTATCTCTTTCATCGAATACTTATATTATCTATTTAAGAATTAAAACTTATGATAAACCATAATGGAAAAGACTATAAAAAAGTATATATATATAAACCAAAATCACTTTCCTATACAGCAAAAATTAACACAACATTGTAAATCAACTATAGTTCAACAAATATTGATTAAAAACTAATTAGAATTTAATACAACTAAAAATAATAGTCACCCTAAAAGTTCCTTGTGAAGATTTAAGAATACAGAGATAAAATTAGAACTGCTGTCAGAAGTACTTTTCATAAATATAAAGCAAATAGCATCTTCATGATTTTAAAAATAATGTTTACCAAGAGGAAATCTTGATAAAGATTTTTAAAAAGTAAAAATCAGCAACTATAAATCACAGTAGACTCTGGTATATATAACTAAAGCAATCACAGGTGGGTGAATTTGTTTCTTTCAATTGTATCATATCTTTAAAAAACTATGCTTAAGGACTTCCCTGGTGGTTCAATGGTTAAGAATCTGCCTGCTAATGCAGGGGATGCCAGCTGGATCCCTGGCTGGTGAACTAAGATCCCACACACTGTGGAGCAACTAAGCCCATGCGCCACAACTAGATAGCCCCTGCAGCAAGGAAAGACCCCGAGTGCCACAACTGTGACCCAAGGCTGTGGCTGTGCTTAGTTGCTCAGTTGTGTCTGACTCTTTGTGACCCCATGGACTGCAGCCTGCCAGGCTCCTCTGTCCATGGAATTTTCCAGGCAAGAATACTGGAGTGGGTTGCCATGCCCACCTCCAGGGGATTTTCCCGACCCAGGGATCAAACTGAGGTCTTCCGCATTGCAGGTGTATTCTTTACCATCTGAGCTACCAGTGAAGCCCAAGGCAGCCAAAAACAAAACCAAACCAAAAATTATGCTAAGAGGAAAGCAACTAACCTTTACAAAGCACCTATCATATGGGAAGCATTTTACATCTCACTGAATCCTGATAACAACGTAAAAGTTTGAAATCATTATCAAACTTTACGATAGGCTTGAGCAAAATAAGGAATTTTCCCAAAGAAATGTTGATACATAGAGACAGGATATAAGCCAAGACAGTCTGGCTGCAAACCCCGTGTTGCTTCCATTATACCATGCCGGTTTTATTTTACAAAGAAGAACTGCAGGAGAGGAAGAGACCAGGATTTAGAATATAGGGCCTTATTAGGAAGGAAATGTACTTCTTATAATAAATGGCTTACAAACAGCCATTTCCCAAAGGACTCTCATTCCCAAGTTACTTACTGTCGGTGATACCACATTTTGTCACGTCTCAGGAACTTTGGAATTATCTCTGATTTGTTCTCTCTTGTTTTCCTTATAGCCAATCTGTCTCTAAATTATTTTTTCCCTTTGATATTACTGTCTTTCATATTTGTCCTTCTGTACATTTTTACTACTATGAAGAGTTTTTTTAGCCTCCCTGGTTTTAATTTTTTCACCTCCAAAGCAAACTTATTAAATTTCCTAAAATACTACTTTCATCATATCAACTTCTACATAAAACTCTATGTTGGATCTCTTTGCCTGTCTCAGCAAATACAAATTCCTCTGACAAGCGTCTTCATAAACTAGTTCCTGTTTAGCAATTCAATTTTATCTCCTATTTCTCTTCTACACCCACTCTCAACAGGTCATGCTGTTTATTATTATTCTGCATTCTTCTGCATCTTTGCTTTGCTGAAATACTCCTCCAGATTATAATCATTATTTACAGTCCATCTAAATATCACCTTCTCTAAGAAACTGTTCTCAATAACCTCAAATCTTACTATGGTCAATAACACAACTCTGACTTAAATATTAACTTGAAATGCTGCCTAATTGTCTGATTATGTTACTTTTCTGCTAAAATCCTCTGATAGCTCCTATCATTTTAAGATTAAAGCCCAGTCTCCTTTAAATGGCCATAACCAGGCCTCAATCTGTCCTTCTGGCTTATCTAAGACCATGCCTCATCCTGTACCCAGCACTAGCTACACTGAGTTAGTCTCTCTTCCCTTGGCTTTTTTTTTTTTCTTAACATCTCCACGTCTGCATTCCCTCTGCTGAGAATTTATTTTCTTGAAAAGTAATATCATCTTCTCTAAGAAGCTCTAAGAAGCCATATCCTTAAGGAAAATAGCCGTCCTTCCTCTGTATTTCCATATCCCTTTGTAATACCTCTAGTATAGCACTTATTGCATATATTATAACTCCTGGTTTAAATTTCTTTCTCCCTTACTAATATGTGAACTCTTTGAAGAAAAAGATGGTATTTTATTTATTTTTCTTCCTCTAGATACTCATTGTACTATGTACATGGAGTAGGAATTCACATGTTTGTGGAATAAAAAGCAGATGCTCAATATTATAAATTTCAGTTCAGTTGCTCAGTCGTGTCCAACTCTTTGAGACCCTATGGACTGCAGCACGCCAGGCTTCCTTGTCCATCACTAACTCCCAAAGCTTGCTCAAATTCATGTCTATCGAGTCAGTGACGCCAGCATTTTAATAGATATTGTATCTTTAAATCTTCCTAACAATCCCATGAGATACATATTATTATACCTATTTGACAAATAAGGAAAATGGCTAAGAAATTAAGCCAAGAGCTCCAGGTACCAAAGCCAGGTCCCAAAGTGGCAAATCAAACACTAAAATTTAGACCTTCTGATTTCAGTCTAGCATTCTTTCTAGTTGACTGGGTTGCCCTCCTAAACACTCAGTTAATTGCCTGAACCCTTAGGGATTGCATGTTTTTTCTTCTCCTGTGCCTCTTATCATCTATCTGTCTTGGTGTGTGTGTTAGTCACTCAGTCGTGTCCAACTCTTTGGAACCCCATGGACTGTAACCCACCAGATTCCTCTGTCCACGGATTCTCCAGGCAAGAATAGTGGAGTGGGTTGCCATTTCCTTCTCCAAGGGATATCCTCCCTACCCAACGATAGAACCTGGGTCTCCTGCAGTGCAGGCAGATTCTTTACCATCTGAGCCACCACGGAAGCCCATCTATCTTAAATATTACTAATTTGTGTTCCTGTCTCAATTCCTTGTTAGACTGTAAATTCCATGTTGGTTAAGAAGGATTACTTGCCTTCGTATCGCCTGCTCTGCTTGCCACAGTGGCTTACTACAGTAGGTGCTCATCAAATTGGACTGAACAGATACCTGGAGAGCACTAGAATGGTCGTTTTGACAGGCCAGTTCTTGTTCAACCTCTGAAACCTCCAGCAGATTTCGCTCACTGACCAACCGAGACAGTTCTCCAAGCACTGTCACGTGCTTTGACACAGTCCCAGACATCTTCTTGAACTGTGGGTAATTCTCCACAAAGGCCTGCCATGAGAAAAATATCAATTGGGGGTTCTGTTATTTCTTGAGGACAGGCATGTATGAAGAAGAGAAAAAAAAAGGAAGGGATTATTCTTCTGCCCAGACTAAGGCATCTAAAACTTGCAATCACACAGCATTTTGTTATGCTTAAGAAGAGAAGGACTGGTATATGTCAGGAGACTAAGTCATTAAATAGTTCAGATATGACTGAAGAATGGAAAGAAGTTCATGGCTTACTATGAAGTTTTCACCATATTGTTTCTTAAAGAGAAAAAGAAAATAATCTTGAACCAAACAAAAGGAATCAATGCAGAAATCAGACCCAGAATATTCCAGCAATGTTGCTTACATGAATAGTTCCAAAGTCTTGCATATTAGTCATCCGTGTACATGTTCAATTTACCTTCATGTCTGCTATGGATTCTAGTTTTTGCTGTTCTTTTGGTTTCTTCTTCTGAAAGTCTTCCATGAGATTCTTTATGTTGCTGCCAATCTCAGCAAAGTTCAGATACATATTCTGTGAAAAAGGAAGTTGCACACACAGTTCTAGCCACTAGGCTGACTTTCAGACAATTTAAAAGGAGTGAAAAAGAACAATGAATACAGTTAGAATTGAAGGGCAAGAAAATTTCATTGTAATTACCAAATCTGGATATTGGCCAGGACACTGGTGATGAATACCACTACTAATCTCACAAAGAGCTACGCACAGGAGGGCAGTAAATAAATTAGGTTCTAATTTTTAAAGTACAAAACTAAGTACATGATTACTAAGAAAAAAGTATTGTTAAAGGGTTAGAAAAAAGTCCCTGTCCTCCCTTGAGATGCAGTTTATCTACAGGATGCCTCTGGCATCCTCCCACACGAAATCCCACACCTGCTCCCATTCTAACAAATCAGGATTAACCTCACATAGAAACAATTAAAAAGAACTTTAAACCACTTACGTTAGCATAGAACTCATCATTTTCAGCAGATAGGACCACCTCTCTCAAATCTTTACTGATTCCTGGCACTCTGGAAAGATCAATCCGATTGTTGTTTATACCCAGTAGTTCATGGACCATGGCCTGGTATGTCCACTAAATAAAGAATAATGACAAAAAAAATTGGTAACTGACAAAATGTGGAAATATTAATTGGCAGGAAAACAAAAACTGATAATATTCTTAGTAAACTAGTTTTTTTTACATGAAAGTTCTCTATTTAGCTCAAATTTTATTAATATTTTGTGCTATACTAAGCATTAAGATTCTCATTTTAATTGGTTAAACATCCAAAAGTCAAAATACTTTTAGATTTCACACTTTTGGAAGAAGGGCAGCCAGATTAATATTCCTGATAGAAAGAAAACAAATTAGATCTATCATTAGCTCCAATTTTTGCCTGTGAATTAAGAGTATATTTTTGGCTTCACAGATAGGGCTATATTGGTACTGCAGTTACAAGCTGTACCATTTCCTGTATGCTTCTGTGGTTTTTCTGCAGCATGAGAAGTGTGTTCTTGCAGATCTGAGTAGTGCTATATTTATCCTGGGAACACTAATATTATCAGAAAAAACCCTGTAGGTTGATCAAAACATGCATATTCAGAAAGTTGCCTGTGAATCCATTTTATTTTATATTTTTACTTAATAGGCATTGTGAAGGACTGGTTTCCAGTTTTACAAAATGTGAACTTATTTGGTAAAACTGAAAAGGAGAAACCCCAAAATTTGCCTTCTCACCTTTTATGGAGAATAGGTTACTTTTAGTCATAGGCCCATTAGAGAAAACTAAGTATTTTCCAGCAAATTACCCCCTAAACCTAGAGTCTAAAACTAAATATTTATATATATGTAAGTGTATACATATATAAATAATCTAGATTTGTTATAATAACTTAAGACGTTATAAAAGAAGGCGCTTTATTTCCTAAAATATTTGCCAAGTGAATCCTTGAAAAAACAAGTTTCATTAGAGCATTTAAAATAACAACAAAATGTTTTATGCTTCCATACACAGCAGCCTGTGCATGCTTTTGCCATTAGCACATACTTCATAATTAAAACGATCTGTTTACTTTCTCTTCATTGGATCATGAACTCTTTGAGAACAGAGACTGTATCTTTTAACCTTTTATCTCCTGTACTTAATACAGTACCTGGTACCTAACAGGTCCTCAGTGAAATTTGTTGAATGAATGATTGCTTTTCTTTGGGAAACAGAATTAAAGGCAACTATTTTTCTACTTTTTTACACTGTCAAATTTCTTTAATTATTACTAAGAGTATATAAAATATGTAAAGTTATATTACTTTGAATTTTAAGAATATAAGGCTGTCTTATCATAGAGGAGTTGTACTCCACAGCCACAGATTTCCCCTAGCATTAACATCAGTATAAGCTGAGATGGAACTGAAATATAGACTGTGCCTTTTCCTACAAATTTAAAGTCACTATTAATAAAGCATCTACAAACTTTAAGGCATTGCACTTGAATTCGCAGAACAAGCATTAGTAAGGCATAGTCTGCCTTGAAGGGATGTATAACCTAGGAGAATGTGAAAACAAAGGTACAACATAGAAAGTGCAGTATGAGACGTGAGAGAAAAAGTTCTACAGTAATTCAAAGGAAAAAAAAAAATCATATCTGACAAAAGAGTAAAAGCTTCAAGGAGATGTTTCAAGTGGTTTTAAAAAATAAGAA
This sequence comes from Oryx dammah, assembly GCF_014754425.2. Lineage (NCBI taxonomy): Eukaryota > Metazoa > Chordata > Mammalia > Artiodactyla > Bovidae > Oryx > Oryx dammah. The sequence goes on from NW_024070212.1 coordinate 19,667,512, forward strand.
TTTTCAGAGGCGAAGATGGGAAGAGAATGTATTCCAAACATTCCAGAGTTCAGATCGAGGTCACAACACGAATAAAATGATGGCAGAGAATAATGAGGCATGTGGTAGCTCAGACGGTAAAGCATCTGTCTACAATGTGGAAGACCTGGGTTCGATCCCTGGGTAGGGAAGACTCCCTAGAGAAGGCAATGGCAACCCACTCCAGTACTCTTGCCTGGAAAATCTCATGAACGGAGGAGCTTGGTGCAGGCTACTGTCCATGGGGTCACAAAGAGTCGGGCACGACTGAGCGACTTTACATCTACACAGTAGTGAGCTGCAGGTTTTCTGTAAGGTTGAGCCCACATTATGAAGGATCGTGGTGGTCAAGTTCAGGACTCTGTATTTAATCCAGCAGGCAAATGGGAAACAGGTAAGATTTTTAAGTCAGGAGTAATAGGTTAAGAGTTGTGAGCTTTAGTAAAAGTAATTTAATAACATTGTATCTGTGAGATACATTATAGTGGAAAGCAATTAAAAGTGGGACATCAAGTAGATGACTATTTCAGAATTCCTATAACACAGGGATCTCCAACCCCTGGGCCGCAGACTGGTAGTGGTCCTTGGCCTGTTAGAAACCGGACTACACAGCGGGAGGTGAGCCTTGGGTGATCGAGTGTAGCCGAGCTTCATCTGCTACTCCCCACGGATCGCATTACCTGAACACCACCATACAAGGCCAGAACACCAGCCCTCTGCCTGCCCTCCCTGAGCCCCGTCAGTGGAGAAACTGTCTTCTATGAAACCTGTCCCTGGTGGCAAAAAGGCTGGGGACTACTGCTGTAAGAGATTAGTTACACCAAGGTAATGGCAATATGAATGGGAAAGAACAGATAGACACTGGAAAAGTAGAATCTACGGAACCTAGCGTGCATGTGTGGTCAGTTGCCTCAGTCGTGTATGACTCTTTGTGACCCTGGCTCCTTTGCCCATGGGAGTCTCCAGGCAAGAATACTGGAGTGGGTTGCCATGCCCTCCTCTATGGATCTTTCCAACCCAAGGATTGAACCCATGTCTCCTGTGTCTCCTGCACTGCAGGCAGATTTTTCACTGCTAAGCCACCATGGAAACCTCAGAGAACCTAGAAGTTGCCTTAATTAGGAATGGTGGCAGAAAGAGACAGGAAGCATGAGGCAGAAGCAGGAGTTGAAGATGACTGTGGCTAGAACACTGATACAAGAAAACTAGGAAATACAAGGCAAAAACAGGAATAGCTGAAAATAAGGAGGCAAATAAATGGACCATGTTCATTGCCACATCTGCATTTTGATGAATACCACTTGAAATCATCCTTCCATTGTGCTAACAAAGGGCTCTGCACCTGGTTTAGCAATGGGGTGATGGCATCATCGCAGCGATCTAAAATAAGTAGCAGTGGAGGGACCTCAGTCCGCCGGAATTCAAACAGTTCATATTCTTTAGTTATCACTTGCTGTGGGTAAGCGAGAAAGACGTTTGGTCAACCAATTGGTAGCAGATAGAGAGGACATAAATAGAAAATTAATACATGAAAACCACATTTACAATAGTTTTTTTGCACTTTCACAGGCCTTCCATAAAAGGATTCAAAAGCTTGACAAAATTTTAGTAGCATTCTGTTTAAGGAGTTAGGATTTGAAACTCTTATTTTACAAGTGGTTTAACCGGATCAAAAGAAATTAAGTAGCTTGCAAATGTTTCCTGAGTTAAACCTAAGAATCTTAGCTCTAATTTGTTTCCTTAGGTCTTAAAATATAATTCCTACCTCTTTGCCAATAAACCTAACATATCATCTCCTTGGTTTCAGATAAAATATTCCTTTAGTTTCGGAAATATGATAAGGAAATGAATGGTCTTGATGTTTTGGAACTGGGGATACAGAATGCCATACCTTAACACATTCTGCAAGTCTCTTTGCTGCTTCTGATGAAAGCTGATAACGAATCATTGGACATTTCTTCAGAGATAAAAGGAGAGCTGTCAGTCCTTGAGTTGTTCTGGATAGTTGGACTGGATCCCAATTTCGACCCTTTTTGTTACAAACATACATTCATAGAACATATTTGAATTTTTTCTTACAAGTCCAATTACTTACTGAATTAACTTCCATCTGATAAATAAACAAACAAAAACCTTCCTTCTTTCCTACCTGGCAGCAACCCAAAATATTGAGGGAAAACAAATGTGGATTCACAGCAATGTAATCACCATAAAATTCCTACAAACAAAGCACCAAGATCAGTCAGTTATTCCACAAACTCCTAACTGTATCATGCAATAATATTCATATGTGATATAATACTATGTGATACAATCAAATTGGAGGAAATGCAGGTATAAAAAAGAAAAATTGATCAATTAACAATTGAGTAACAATAGTCAATGTGAGGAAATTAATAAGACAATTATAGAACAGAAGCAAAAATAAATCTTAAAAAAAAAAATCAAAAAACAAAAGTTGTATAAGTATACATATCATATTTAAGGAGACTTTTCAATTAGTAAGAATAAAACACTGCTAAAGATATACAGTGTTACACTCAGATGAGTAAGAACATTGCTGTCCAGTGTATTCTCATGAGGGAGAATGTGATTTAATATAGGTCATTCTTTTTTATTCATTTATCACCTAGCACATCCTTCTAAAAATCCAAACTTGCTTATTTGTTCCCCTGAGGATGATATTCTTCACTGAGGTGATAAATGTGTTTAAAACATTTGTGATAAATGTGTTCAAGAACACGAAAGGGTTTAAGAAGGAAAAGGTAACATGAAATGTTCTAATGTGAAGTATTTCATAGCATGTAGAATATTGAAGAGTTTCCAAGTTTTCACCTAATGATGACCAATCTGCTTATTCCCAAAGCAAGATAATCACAAACAGAACTTTAACAAACCTCATTCATCCTTTACTTCCTATTCTCTTCCAATCAGACATAAACTATAACTGTGCAGATGAACATTCTTATAGCATAGCTCATAAGACTACCTTTATAAAACATAATTGTCTCTGACTCCAACACTGTGAAACCCTCCCTGCCAATCCAGTACCACTCCAATCTCCTTATTCCCACTGACTTCTATAATTTTATTCCCATTCAATTTGATACCTCTTCCAAACTTCCTATATATATATGAGTAGAGTGTGATGCAATGCACTTTCATTGTGTCTGATCAACAGCCTCCTTTCTTAAGAGACAGCACTTTCCTTATTTATAGACTCAAATCTTTAGAAAGGGCCAACAAAAGAGATGTGTTAGAGGAACAATATATTTACCTGAACCTCAGCCACAACTTCCTGTTCATCAGCTTCAGCTAATGACTTCACATCACTCTTGCTTATCACATTACTGAAATCTGAAACAGACATGTAAGTTGTGGTTTACTCAGAGGAGATAATTTTTGTTACAATTAGACATAAAGGGGACTGACAGTTAAAGTCTAAGGGACTAAGTGAAGTTTAGTATATGTGGTACTATACTTTAGATTGTGGTATAGGTCAAACACCTTCACATTGGAATGAATAACACAAATATGTTTAAATCTGTAAATTCATAATACTAAAAAAAAGGAACGATCATTATAGGGATTGGAAGATGCCAGGGAACCAAATCATTATATTGAAAAGATGGAATACTTAGAAAAAAATAAGTATTTGTCCTTTTATATCCCAACTGTACCGTCAGATAACCAAATAGTATTAATAGATGAGGGGAAACTCTTTATAGCAATTTTCCAGCTAAAAAGCAAAGCAGGAATGATAACGATTAAATTAAAACACCATTTTTTCCCCCAACTCCTAATGAATCAATGGATGGAACTAAATATTGAGCATTAACCTTTGCTAGTGTCACAGTAAGACAGTCAACGGAAGCACACAACACTGCTGATGAAACATTCTTGTCAAAAAGAAATCAAATCTGAATTTAATTAAACCTGTGTATCCAAGTACCAATTTATAGGAACTGAAGGATAGTTCTTTAAATTGCAAAGAACATGTTAAACTATCCCATGTGGATGTAATCAGCAAGATCCAGGCTGAAGGAAACTAACAGAAGGAGGTGGTTTTGTGGTTTCTTCAATAAATAGACTGTGTGGGGGTGAATTTAGACAGAGGAACTACAGAAGATTAAAGAAATTTCAACAATGTATCTTCCAATAGCAATGTGTGGACCCAACTATGATCCTCATTCAAACAAACTAAGCAGGGGAAAAAAAGGCATGAAAAGAATTTGAATTTGAGCACTGAATGAATACTTGCATAAACAGGAATTACTTTTCATTGTCTGGATGTACTAATGGTATTTTTAAAAAAATGAGTCCTTATCATTTAAAGATGCACATGGAGATATTTATGGATGAAATCATACGATCTGTTAGATTTTCTTCAATATAATGTTGATGAGGGAGTAGGTAGGAGTACAGCTAAAACAAGATTGGTCATGGTACAGTAACTGTAGAAACTGGGTGATGGGTACATTGGGATTTATTAGGCTATTTTGTTTACTTTTGTATATGTTTGAAAACTTCCACAATAAAGATTTTTAAAAATAAAGGATGGGATACTAATATTAATACAAGATATTTAGTACACATAAGACTATACAAAAATAAAATTATTAAAAAATGACATAAGCAGAAGGCCAGTTTAGTGCTGCTATAAATTGTGCTGAAAGTCTATAAAGAATAAAATCACTATATATAAACTCATTTTAGTTTATTTCAATTAAATAAAACTGTGAAATTGCTCCACCCAAGACATTTCAACAGTCTATTTTTCCTAGGCTTAGTGCTAACTACTTTAACATATATAATCTTTTTCTTCCACTTCATAGATTCACAGCCTAAATCAATCTCGAGAACCAGAAGAGTAAATACTAGATTTATTATTCATTATTAATCTTGGCCACTGTATCAGATAACTCTTCAGAGGAAAAAAGAGTCTTTTATCTCATGATCTATTCACTTTTCAGCTAAGAGACTCAGCAAAACAGTGATTCTATTAAATGTGCACATAGATTTGGCAGCATGGAGAATCAATCTCTTTCTATAAATGTGTGTGTGTGTGGCTGAATACAAAAGTTTCTATATTTTCCTATCCTAAGTACCTAGCTTGTAATCAGACTAAAAAATTACTGAATGACTAAATATGTTTCAGAATGGCTAAAATGAAAACCAGGGACAACACTAAATGCTTGTTAGGATACAAAGAAATTAGATCGCCTGGATATTGCTACTGGAAATGTAAAATGGCACAGTCATTCCAGAAAACATTTAGTAGTTTTTTAAAACATTAAACATGCAGCTACCATATGACCCAGCAATTGATCCCTGGGAATTATGTATTACAGAGAAATAAAGACTTATGTTCACACAAAAACCTGTACACAAATATTTATAACAACTTTATTTGTGTTAGCCCAAACTAGAAACAACTCAGATGTCTTTCATTATGTGAACAGTTAAACAAATTATGGTATAGTCATACCATGGAATAAATTAAAAAAAATTTTTTTTTTAAATCAAGTATTGATACACTACAACCTGGATGAATTGTTAAAGAATTATGCTGAATGAAAAAAAGCCAATGTCAGAAGGTTATATACTGCATGATTCCATTTATATAACATTACTGAAATGACAAAATTATACAAATGGAAAACAGGTTGGTGGCTGCTAGAGGTTACTGAGAAGGCTGGGATGGGAGGAAAGCAGACAAAATGCAACATGAGGGATCCTAGGAAGATGGAAATGCTTTGCATCCTTACTGTATCAATGTCAATATGGTATGATGTGATACCGGACTACAGTTATGTAAGATGTTTCATTAGGGGACACTGGGTAAACAGTATATGGGATCTATGTATTATTTCTTATAACTGTATGTGAATCTACAATTATCTCAAAAGAAAAAGTTTAATTGAAAATGAAAACCTGTGATTATTAACCGAAAAGAAAACAATGACAAAAACAAACGTGGGATAATAGAAATGAATAAAAGTGCCTATTTCTACCTCCTGAGGTTGTTTTAAAGGCTGAATAAAATAATATATGAGACAGTTTTTATAAAATACAGTGTCTTATCACAAATGTTAATTTTTGGTACCATCATTAAACTGTAATATAGCCTGAAGAAAGTATGTATGTCTTAGGCTATAGTCTAAACCCCAAAACTCCAAAGCTTTTAAGTAACCTACATTAATGTTATAAAGATCAATAATGACATCTAGAGGAGAAAAGATGTAACTTCCAAAGCAAAATGTATTAGATTAAAAAAAAAAATCCATATAAATTGTATGATAACCACAAACCAAGTTTATTTCCAGGCCTCTACCTCTCTTCCCCTCCCAAAAGTTGTGCAAATAGGACATATATATCTGATGACCTTTACTTTCAAGTATTACATAAAGTTGCAAAGAGAAGAATGGTATGTAAACTAAATCTCTGCTTTTCCAACAAACTCAACTATATCCTCCCTCCAAACAAATAAATCGGCTTCTATGCCTCAGTTCATAACAGTGTAAAATAGGAATAAGTATATATACATTTTTTGGCAAAGGGGAATGTGAAAGTTAACTATTTACAACTTTTGACTTATAAAGAAATTTGAAAGGCAAGGTAAAACTTAAATTTTTTTTTTAACCTAAGCAGTCAATGATGAATGGAAACCACATTTAGCTCTCAGAAACAGAATGCTGGTCTAATACTGGTAATACTTTGAAGGACAAAACACCCACCAGACTCTTAAGAGTGATGGATTCAATTAATTTATTGATGATATGCAGTAACTAGTAGAACATATTAGCTAGGATTTAGTTACATGATTGAACAGGTGAAAAATTACTTACAAATAAAATATATACTGTATTTAGGTCTTCGGAGCTCCTGAATCAGATAATCCACATTCTCCTAGAAAAGAAAAGCAAACAAAATGAGAAAAACAGCTTAAGTAATGAAGTATTAAATATGCATCATCCATTGATTGATTTAAGTATTTACTAAGAGTCTACTGTGCTGAGGTCTAGATTAAGTGTGCCTATATCGAGAGGGGTGAGGACTGGGGATAAAAGAGATACATTAAATATAATGATCAAATCATATGTGATATAGCTGCACTGCTCTGGCCAAATTAGTTAGTAAAAAACATAAAGTACATAGACGTTGAAATACAACATAAAATAGGTAATAATTATGCAAATTTGCCTCAAGCTATTTGTCTGTAAATCTGTATTCATCTGATCAAAATTCTTATTTTTTTGTAGAACATCAAAATTTGTCTAAAATTTTTTAGACACATTTAAAAACCAACATTCAAGAGAAAATATAGTTAATTATATTCACTTGGGCTTTTAACTTATTGGGACCAAAGGTGGCAGAACTGCAGTACTTTTGAAGTATTTATAAACAGTAGGCTAAGGCCTTTTGTATAATTGCATTATTTAAAAATAAAACATGAAATTTAGAAATAAAAAACAACTGATTTTCAAATGGTCAAAACATAATTCCAATTACGTAAGATCATAATGCAGGTACTTTTGAAACTATAACATATGGCTAAATTTCAGTATAAAGTTGATCTCCGAACTATACATGATATAAAATATCATTTTTGAATGTTAAAAAACCATACATTTCCTTACAGAATGAAAAGTAATGTAAGCAATACATATTGCTTGTTAAATGGAAAAAAGACCTTAAAAATTGTCATTTAAATTTTAAACTATATTAAAAATTAACTTTAAATGTAATCTTAAGGAAAAATTGTTTCTAAGAAACATTTTGAGCTTGAGAGAACATATACATAAAGCTATGAAAGAGCTTCTCTAATAAAAAAAAGTTAGGCAACGATGGACTAAATTATCTTTAAGACCCCTCTCAGAACCAAAATTTCATGACTAATAAGAAACAATCGGAAACTACTATAACAAAACAATTACTTGATATATTAATTCAGAACTACTTATTAAGTATCTGCTATGTGGTAGACACTGGGGAAATAGTAGTGTGAAAATATGGACATCATCTTTGCTCTCCTAGAACTTACTGCTGGTACATGAGACATATTAATTAATCATACAAACCATATGAGACTTCAACCATGACAAGCAGTAGGCTGGAGAAGATGGTGCTATAAGTATTTATAAGAGGGGGGTTTGACCTGGTCAGCAAGGCCAGGAAAGATTTGCTTGAGGGAGTGAAGATGGTCCAGGAAAGCAGAAAAAGCTGTGCAAAGGTCCTGCGGTGATGGAATAGAGTGGACTGAAAGAATAGTGTGGCTAAGACCAAACGGGGAATGGTTTGAAATGAGGCTATAGAAACAGTAGGAACTAGACCATACAGAGCCTTGCAGGCCACACTTAAGGAGTCGTGTCTTTATCATAAAAGCAATGAGAAATCATTCGAGGATTTCAAGCGTGGTGACATGGTCAGATTTGCATCTTAGAAAGTACATAATATACAAGCACTGGAGTTAAAAACATAAATATAAAACAAGAGAATATACAAAATAAGACAGAAATAGTAAAGGATTTTTAAAGGAGGATTCAAGTTAGATTTAGAAGATAATGGACAAAAACTGACAGAAGGCTGCTGCTGCTGCTGCTAAGTGGCTTCAGTCGTGTCCGACTCTGTGCAACCCCATAGACGGCAGCCCACCAGGCTCCGCCGTCCCTGGGATTCTCCAGGCAAGAACACTGGAGTGGGTTGCCATTTCCTTTCCCAGTGCATGAAAGTGAAAAGTGAAAGTGAAGTCGGTCAGTCGTTTCCAACTCTTAGCGACCCCATGGTCTACAAGCCTACCAGGCTCCTCCGTCCATGGGATTTTTCAGGCAAGAGTACTGGAGTGGGGTGCCATTGCCTTTTCCAACAGAAGGCTAAAGAACCTTTAATAAGGAGAAAAGAACAAACAGAGGGCAGGAGTGAGCATGTAGAAGGATCATACAAAGGCCTATTTGGTTGCAGTGGAGGAGCAGAGACAGGACATACAAGAATGAATATCTAAGGGCAGACCAGGCCAGCTAGAGGGCCCTGAGGGCTACTAAATATGTCAGGGAAGTAAAATTGAGCCATTAAAGATTCCTGAACATAGATATGAATAAAATGATAAAGACTCAAAACACTGACATAAGTATGTAAGATTAAAAGGTAAGGGTGGTGTGGAGTTTCATACAGTTAAAGAGATGTGGGTCTCAGGGCAGTTAGCAGCATTGCAAGTAGATGAGAACCTACAAAACATCTTGAAGGAAATCTAGCTGTGAGAAGTGACTGAGATATGGAAAGGAGGAAAGTCATGGTTATAACTGAGAAGCCAGTATAATTATGATGCCGCAAACGATGATAACAGAAATTTATTTTGTCTTCATAATACTTCCAGATCATAGTGTGCTGTATTTGCCTAAGCAGATGGCAGCTGTTTATGTAGTACCTTGGTAGGGCGAAGAAAACAAATTGCTTTCAGGTGTTTCATGATCTCTCGATTTTGAGAATCAATGCGTTCAAAAAGGTATACTTCCTTCTGGAGAATTTCCGATTGTGTGTATACCATACTCACTATGCCAGTCTGTAAAGAAAAAAATTAACTAATTTTATGCTAGTCCAGAATAATAAAAACAAGCAGCAATATCTAAGACTTAAAAAAAATTTTTTTTTCATTAATACTACTTACTGGGATAACTTAAATACTAACATATGTAATAACATTTACTGAGCATCTAAAATAGTAAGTAATGTACCAAAATGAAATGCTTTCTCTGAACACGGACAAACCATAAATTGACAAATAAAAATTTTCACACCACCTTAAGAGTTTTTTTTTTTTTAATTTTGTGACCGATAAATAATAACCTGTCATCTCAGTTTGAGCTCTAATAGCTTTACTTTACAAAACACAACGCTGAGTGGAAACAACAGGGCAATCCCAAAGTCTTCCCAGTGGTCTGTCTTATATATCATTTCTTGGCACAGGCATTTAGAAAAAGATTTCTGATTTCAATCAATTGTTTTGGGTACAGAAGACTCTCTGGCAGTGGTTAGAATCATTCAGAGTGAAAACCATCTAGGCAAGCTTTATAAAGCCTTTCAGTTCCATGCTAAACTTACAAATCTTTAATTAAATGCTAAACCCTACACTGGAATGGGACCAGCTATTGCAAGGGAGGAGGGTTCCCCCCCCCACGCCCCAAACACTGAGCAAAAGCAAACTCACCGTCTCTTTATCCATGAGAAGTACTTTCATGCCAGGTCCGCTGTCCTCTATCATTTTGGAAATGTATTGCTTTACAGCAAAAACCACGTTCATGGTGGCAAATTGACAGGTTAGCCCTATAGCTCTTCTCACCCCCTGTTTTTCTTTCTAAATTAACCCCCGTTCTTTTGGCCGGGTCTCAGCAACTTCCTCCCCGGCCAGCTCTGGCTTCCGGAAGTCCGGGAAGCAGCGGTCTCGGGAGTTGTAGTTCCGCTGCGCGGTCCGGAGAACCCAGTCTCGCGACTGGATGGACGAATTCAGTAGAGACACCCCGCCAATCCCGGACGTGATTCTGATCCATCTCCAGCCTGGATGCCCAGACCCCTCCCCGCCCTTAGCCTCGAGGCCTGGCCGCGGCTTTCCACCCCTCCTGCCGGCTTGGGGAGAAGGTGGCGCCTCGCGGTGTGGAGGAACTTGGTATACGGCTGGCTCGGATGCACGCACGGCAGAGCTTCGACGTGGTCGCTCTTTCCCATTAACGCTTTCTTGGGTGGCAGTGAAGGATGAAGGGAAGGGAGGAGGCCTTCTGTTCCCCGCAGATTCACGGCACTTGGAGGACAGCGTTTGGTAATATCTGCTAAACAGTGCCGGAGATTCGTCTTGCGCTGCTTCTTTGGGTCATTAACAAGGCGAGGACACTGCCCTGCAAAGTGAGGCCCGAAATGGTTTTCCGAAGACTGAGGGGCATCGGAAGTTGAACACGTTTGTTGAACAAACGAGCAAAAGGAACAGGATATTCTGGGAGAGATCTCAGATCCCCTAGGAGAGCCTGGAGCTGTGGTCTGCCGCTGGAACTCGCAGGCTGTGGGTCCAACGGAGCCAGGAACCTCCCAGTTTTGGGGGCCCTGGGTTTTTAGATTCCGTGGGCTTCAACTCGCCTGGGATACCGGGGACCTGTGATGCTGAAACTGCGGGCAGGAGCAATGAACAGGGTCAAAAATGGGTAGGGATCATATACTTGGTTGGGCTAATGCAGAGAAGCGCTGGGATTTTAAGGAAAAACTCAAATTTTATTTAAGAAATGACAAAAACTTAACAACAGAATGAATCTTAAAGCCATCAGCTTCCAAATGTCTGCCTTTGTGTTTATACCCTACGAGTCTTCTCTCCATCATGCCATTTTTCAAAAACGAGGGTAAATAGTTTTCTGCACCTTTGCGTTGGGGAATTGTAAAATCAGGAACCTAACAAGAAACAACTGCAAGAAATCAGTGACTGTAATTGCTTGTAAATATTTCTACCAAAGAAGTAACCAGTGTTTATTGGGCTCACAGTTTAATCAATACATTCAACATCACCAAATCATTATTCTTTCATTCTATTGTGTGAAGTGTAGAGTTAAAACTACACCCGGAGCACGCTAACATGAATCTGGCTGTTAAGTTTATTTTATTAAGCTTTGTATACAATTTTCAAATCCTTTACAGGAGATCAGAAACCGCTTGAAATACCATAGGTTTTTGTCACCTCTAAAGTTTCTTTCCTTTTCAGTTTTTCTACCGCATAAATAAAACTTCGCTTTTGGCATTCTTTTCTATTTTTGAGGTACATTTTGCAAGAAAAGTTATATTAAAGTGAAAATACGAATCTTTAAATGGATACAAATGAGAAGAATCTTAATATGGAAAAATTCTGTTTTTTAAAATGTTATTTGAATTTTTAAATACAATCAATATTTTACTTAAAGTGTAATACAATTTAAAATATAGAAAACAGCAAACTTGTAACTGAAGAAGTAACTGCAGATCTTGTAAGTTACCAATAGTTGAAAATTCTCTCCCGTCATTGGTTTTTGTTTTTTCTTATCTATAATTTGGGCTTCCTTGGTGGCTCATTGGTAAAGAATCCGCATGCCGGTGCGGGAGCTGCAGGTTCAATCCTTGGTCCAGGAAGATCCCCTGGAGGAGGAAATGGCAACCCATGCCAGTATTTTTGCCTGGAAAATCCCATGGACAGAGGAGCCTAGCAGACTACAGTCCACCAGATCACAAAGAGTCAGACACTACTTAGCAATTGAACAATAGCAACCTATAATTTGAATTTCAATGTGGTATAAGACTGTTTTCCAGTTTATTCATTTTTCAGAAGAAACAAGGAGAGAAAGACTTGTCTATGAACTTTGTGCTTTTTTTAGACAATTGTCAGTTCAGTTCAGTCGCTCAGTCGTGTCCGACTCTTTGCGACCCCATGAATCAATCGCAGCACGCCAGGCCTCCCTGTCCATCACCAACTCCCGGTGTTCACTCAGACTCACGTCCATTGAGTCAGTGATGTCATACAGCCATCTCATCCTCTGTCATCCCCTCTTCCTCCTGGCACCAATCACTCCCATCATCAGAGTCTTTTCCAATGAGTCAACTCTTCACATGAGGTGGCCAAAGTACTGGAGTTTCAGCTTTAGCATCATTCCCTCCAAAGAAATCCCAGGGCTGATCTTCAGAATGGACTGGTTGGATCTCCTTGCAGTCCAAGGAACTCTCAAGAGTCTTCTCCGACACCACAGTTCAAAAGCATCAATTCTTCGGTGCTCAGCTTTCTTCACAGTCCAACTCTCACAACCATACATGACCACTGGAAAAACCATAGTCTTGACTAGACGGACCTTTGTTGGCAAAGTAATGTTTCTGCTTTTGAATATGCTATCTAGGTTGGTCATAACTTTTCTTCCAAGGAGTAAGCATCGTAATTGTCAACCTGTAAGTAATACATGGACACTGCATCCATTTAAGTATTTATATTTAGACAATTATAACATTTTAGAGGGGGAGGAATATGCCTATTTTGACAAGACTTACTGACTCATTCCATTGCCCATGAAATTCCACTGATGTCAGTGGCTGTGTTATTTTTTATGTGGCTAAGATACAGTATTTAATAGAATGTAAACATTTTATACAAGATATATATTTAATGGATGTTGTGATCCTGAAGTTTGGCAGCCTATTTCCCTTTTGAAGAAAACTAAAAGAGCCATTTTAACTGTCTCCAGATTAAGAACGTCTTTTGTATTCCCATCCCTCTAAAAATAGGACTGAAACAAAGGTCAAGTCTCCAGCATAAACCCAGTGACTTGTTTTGTTGTAGGCAAGACATGGCAAATCCAGAAGCTAACATGAAGTACCTTGGGTGTGAATTAACTCGTTTCAGTCCTCTCTGATTCTTTGCAACCCTAAGGACTGTACCTCACCAGACTCTTCTGTCCGTGGGATTTCCCAGGCAAGAATACTGGAGTGGATAGCTGTGCCCTTCTCCAGGGGATCTTCCCCACCCAGGGATTGAGTGTCTCTCGTATCTCATGCATTGGCAGGTGTGTTCTTTACCACTGGCACCACCTGAGAAGCCCATGAAGTATGTTGCTTCTATTTTAACAATTGAGGGTGTTAATAAACCATTATAAGACAAGTTTTTAATGATAAAAACTTCAAATTTGAAAAAAATACAACAATCTTCAAATATAAATGATTATATTAATTATAAACTTTCTGATGCAGTTATTTGAAAATTTTTTTACTAGATTCAAGGAATCAGTGCTTTAACAGTGGAAAACAGAACATTAAAAAATATGGTGTTTACAGATGTAAAGAACAGACTTTTGGACTCAGTGGGAGAAGAAGAAGGTGGGATGATTTGAGAGAATGGCATTGAAACATATATATTACCACATGTAAAATAGCCAGTCGGAGTTTGATGTATGACGCAGGGCACCCAAAGCCAGTGCTCTGCGACACCTGGAGGGGGAGGGTGGGGAGGAGAGTGGGAGAGCGCTTCAGGATGGAGGGGACATGTATACCTGTGGTCAATTCATATTGATGTATGACAAAAAACATCACAATACTGTCAAGTGATTATTCTACAATTCAATAAATTTTTAGAAACTTAAACATGGTGTTTATATGTGGTGTTTATATGTGTACATTTTGTTTAGACTTGTAAATATGTATGTAAATGAAATAAGAATGATTACCTGAGTAATGACATGTGCTTCAGCTTCTTACAAAGTGTGTACTATTTGAAGTTTAACTGCCCGTTTTATATTTAATCAAAATCATGATTTTCCTCCATAAGAGCTCAAAGTTTGATATAAAACACAGGATATGTAAATAAGTTCAGTATAATTATAATAACAATATGACCGACTCTTAGTTATCTTCGTAATTATTTACCATTCTTGTTGCTGTGTGTTAACATACATCTGCATAGGAAGAAAGTAAAGATAAAAGTCATTGAAATTCAATTAGATTTTCTTCTTGTTAGCAATTGAAAAAAACATTTAAAAAAAGAATGACAGTATTGCTTGTGTCAGACAACCCATCCTTATACAATATTTTTAACCTTTGTAACCATTTACACATCTGATAAGTGGTGGTAATATAATCAACCTTAGGAAATTGTGAGAATTAAATGAAATAACGTGCAGGAAAAAAACTGCGTGGTACATAGTAAAGACTCAATAAATATCAGCTTTAATTATTTGAAATCAAAAGATACACATACCTTTTATTTTTTGCATATGGTATATTTCAGTTTCCTTTGTTAATAATATTTAAAAATAGAATGGATTTCAGAAGTTGTAAACTATAGCTTCCAAATATAATTTCCATAATAACTGTAATCTAAAATAATAGAAATATTAATGGGAATATTTGGGCTGTTCCATCATAAATTTCTTTAAAGTGTACAGTTTTCATGAAGACAGAACAGTAAAAATGCTTCAAGTGATTTTAGAGACTTAGTGCCTACCTTAGTCTCAAATCAAGCAGAATTTGTTAAGTTTTTGTCACAGTTGGTAGTTTACTACCAAACTTTATGGCAGCAAAAGTATTGAAGAGCTTTAAATCATTAAGTAAAAATTTTTTTCGTGGAAGGTCCCTCCGCACATTCAGTAATTACAGTGATTCTACCCTTCTGGCAGTGATGTTAACTTTGATCACTTTGTTTAGGTGGTGTCTGCTGGGTTTCCCCACTGTAAATTTGCTACTTTTCTCCTTCTATTTAATAAATACCATATGGAGAGATGCCTCGATTAGTTGCAAATATCCTATTCTCATCATTTACTTGTTAATTTCAACTGGAATCTGTTGATGGTTCTTGCTTGCAAAAGTTGGTGTTTACCTAAAGGTAATTATTTTCCTCATTCCTTCTACAGTTATTATTTGGAATTCTTCTGTAAAAAAGCCATCCGTTTCCCTCATTTATTTATACAATCATTTATTTATGTCAGACTCATGGGTATTTAGAGAATTGTCACTTTTCAGTAATAGATATATACAGAAGTTGAGAGCACTGGCTCTAGAATCAGACAGCCTGGATTTGAGTCTGCTGTTGACTAGTTGCAGGACAGTGGTAAGTTACATAAGTGATTAGTGACTCAGTTTCCCCATTTGTTAAATGGGGAAAATAACACCTGTTTCAGGTTATTGTGAGAATTAAGTGAGATGATACATGTAGTCTTTAGCTCAGCTTTAACTGTTTTTTCTTAGTGAATGTTTTATATTGTGCTTAGTTTTTTGCAAAAACATTCATTTATTTGTGGTTGCAAGCAGCTTTCTCTAGTTGCAGCGAGTGGGGTCAACTCTTCTTTGCCATGCATGGGCTTCCCATTGTGGTGGCTTCTCTGTGGAGCACAGGCTCAAGGCACAGGGGCTTCGGTAGTTGTATCACACAGGCTCAGTAGTTGCAGCTCCAGGGCTCTGGAGTGCTGACTCAGTAGTTGGCTTAGTTGCCCTGGTATGTGGGATTTTCCCAGACCGAGGATCAAACCTGTGTCCCTTCCATTGGAAGGCAGATTCTTACCACCAAGGAAATCCTATACTGTGCTTAGTTTCACTGTTTGTTTCCCCAGGTACAAACTGAATTTAAAAAAAAAAATTGTTACATGCTTACCCTCCCTGAGAAATTATTAAAATTCACAAAATAAATTTTAAGTGTTTTGTAATGTTAAGGAGATGCTTTCTAAGTTCTTATTTCTAAAAAGAAAAAGATTACACTAGAAATTGCTAAGATTCTTTTGATGACCATGATTCTGTTCGTGGGCTTCTTTTGTTAGAAATGCTCAGTTCAGTTCAGTCGCTCAGTCGTGTCCAATTCTTTGCAACCTCGTGAACCGCAGCACGCCAGGCCTCCCTGTCCATCACCGCCTCCCGGAGTTTACCCAAACTCATGTCCATTGAGTCAGTGATGCCATCCAACCACCTCAACCTCTGTTGTCCCCTTCTCCTCCTGCCCTCAATCTTTCCCAGCATCAGGGTCTTTTCCAATGAGTCAGCTCTTCACATCAGGTGGCCAAAGTACTGGAGTTTTAGCTTCAACACCCAGCACTGATCTCCTTTAGAATGGACTGGTTGGATGTCCTTACAATCCAAGGGACTCTCAAGAGTCTTCTTCAACACCACAGTTCAAAAGCATCAATTCTTCAGCGCTCAGCTTTCTGTAGATGACCATAAAATACTGAAATAATTCCTTTAGAAATGGCTAATTACTGATTTAATAAGCAACTCATCAGAATCACTTTTCTTTACTAGAGAGAGTAATGTTGAAACAAATAAAACAGAAAATATTTCGTTTACATACCTTTCCATTTGAAGCAAGTGAAATTTAATGTAGTATGCTATTATTTAAGATTTCTCTTAATACTAGTAAATAAAAACAACCACCTTTTACCGAGCATTTACTATATGCTGAGTCCTTTGCACATATTTCAGTTAACTTGTGCAACTTTCCTTTGGGGTGGCTTTTATCTCCATATTACAGATAAACTGAAGTTCACAGAAGTTGAATAACATTCCCAAGGTAACACAGAAAGCAAATTGAGAGAAGCTAATCTTTTTCTACACACATCTTACCTGTATTTCTTTTTTCACATCCTTTTTAAAAAAGTAGATTGCCGTTTCTTTGAGGATAGAGAACTGTTTCCCCCATCCTTTTCACCTAGTGCGGTGTCCTGTACACAGAGATACCCAATAAATATTTAATGTTGGTGATACACATTACTGGGCAAACTGCTACAGTGGCATGTTAAATAAAGTATAGACTTTTATGCAGACAGAACAAACAAAGAGATCAATATACTTATCTAGGTGATCCATGCCAACAATTTCACTGAACTATGTAAAGTAAATTCTGGGGAAAGGGGCCTGGATTTTCTTTCCAATTCCCAGTAAATTAGAGAAATGTAAGACCTGAACATTCTGGTGCCCTTGTAAAGAGACATTTGTCTTTTCTGACAATATGCTAGCAGTTATTGAAGAGAAGATTAATTTCATAAATTGTTAAGAATTTACTTGAAAAGCATCAGCTTTAAAAAAAGTATTTCATTTAGTGTAGAGTTGAATTTTTTCAGCTCCCTGCCAGAGGGCGCCGTTGGACCACTAAGAAGGTATAGATAACGCTAATAGAGTTTTGCCAAGAAAATGCACTGGTCGTACCAAACACCCTCTTCCAACAACACAATAGAAGACTCTACACATGGACATCACCAGATGGTCAACACCAAAATCAGATTGATTATATTCTTTGCAGCCACAGATGGAGAAGCTCTATACAGTCAACAAAAACAAGACCAGGAGCTGACTGTGCCTCAGATCATGAACTCCTTATGGACAAATTCAGACTTAAATTGAAGAAAGTAGGGAAAACCACTGGACCATTCAGGTATGACCTAAATCAAATCCCTTATGATTATACAGTGGAAGTGAGAAATAGATTTAAGGGACTAGATCTGATAGATAGAGTGCCTGATGAATTATGGACAGAGGTTCTTGACATTGTACAGGAGACTGGGATCAAACCATCCCCATGGAAAAGAAATGCAAAAAAGCAAAATGGCTGTCTGAGGAGGCCTTACAAATAGCTGTGAAAAGAAGAGAAGCGAAAGGCAAAGGAGAAAAGGAAAGATATAAGCATCTGAATGCAGAGTTCCAAAGAATAGCAAGAAGAGATAAGAAAGCCTTCCTCAGCGATCAGTGCAAAGAAATAGAGGCAAACAACAGAATGGGAAAGACTAGAGATCTCTTCAAGAAAATTAGAGATACCAAGGGAACATTTCATGCAAAGATGGGCTCGATAAAGGACAGAAATGGTATGGACCTAACAGAAGCAGAAGATATTAAGAAGAGGTGGCAAGAATACACAGAAGAACTGTACAAAAAAGATCTTCACGATCCAGATAATCACAATGGTGTGATCACTCATCTAGAGCCAGACATCCTGAAATGTGAAGTCAAGTGGGCCTTAGAAAGCATCACTACAAACAAAGCTAGTGGAGGTGATGGCATTCCAGTTGACCTATTTCAAATCCTGAAAGATGATGCTGTCAGAGTGCTGCACTCAATATGCTAGCAAATTTGGAAAACTCAGCAGTGGCCACAGGACTGGAAAAGGTCAGTTTTCATTCCAATCCCAAAGAAAGACAATACCAAAGAATGCTCAAACTACTGCACAATTGCACTCATCTCACATGCTAGTAAAGTAATGCTCAAAATTCTCCAAGCCAGCCTTCAGCAATATGTGAACTGTGAACTCCCTGATGTTCAAGCTGGATTTAGAAAAGGCAGAGGAACCAGAGATCAAATTGCCAACATCTGCTCGATCATTGAAAAAGCAAGAGAGTTCCAGAAAAACATCTATTTCTGCTTTATTGACTATGCCAAAGCCTTTGACTGTGTGGATCACAATAAACTGTGGAAAATTCTTCAAGAGATGGGAATACAAGACCACCTGACCTGCCTCTTGAGAAATCTGTATGCAGGTCAGGAAGCAACAGTTAGAACTGGACATGGAACAACAGACTGGTTCCAAATAGGAAAAGGAGTATGTCAAGGCTGTATATTGTCACCCTGATTATTTAACTTATATGCAGAGTACATCATGAGAAACCCTGGACTGGAAGAAACACAAGCTGGAATCAAGATTGCCGGGAGAAATATCAATAACCTCAGATATGCAGATGACACCACCATTATGGCAGAAAGTGAAGAGGAGCTAAAAAGTCTCTTGATGAAAGTGAAAGAGGAGAGTGAAAAACTTGGCTTAAAGCTCAACATTCAAAAAACGAAGATCATGGCATCTGGTCCCATCATTTCATGGGAAATAGATGGGGAAACAGTGGAAACAATGTCAGACTTTATTTTGGGGGGCTCCAAAATCACTGCAGATGGTGACTGCAGCCATGAAATTAAAAGACACTTACTCCTTGGAAGGAAAGTTATGACCAACTTAGATAGCATATTCAAAAGCAGAGACATTACTTTGCCGACTAATGTCCGTCTTGTCAAGACTATGGTTTTTCCAGTAGTCATGTATGGATGTGAGTTGGACTGTGAAGAAGGCTGAGCGCCAAAGAATTGATGCTTTTGAACTGTGGTGTTGGAGAAGACTCTTGAGAGTCCCTTGGACTGCAAGGAGTTCCAATCAGTCCATTCTGAAGGAAATCAACCCTGGGATTTCTTTGGAGGGAATGATGCTAAAGCTGAAACTCCAGTACTTTGGCCACCTCATGCAAAGAGTTGACTCATTGGAAAAGACTTTGATCCTGGGAGGGATCGGGGGCGGGAGGAGAAGGGGACGACCCAGGATGAGATGGCTAGATGGCATCACGGACTTGATGGACGTGAGTCTGAGTGAACTCCAAGAGTTGATGATGGACAGGGAGGCCTGGCGTGCTGTGATTCATGGAGTCGCAAAGAGTCGGACATGACTGAGCGACTGAACTGAACTTAGGACCTTTGTAACTTTGGGTGCTGGTTCTCTGAGTAATGGCTACACCAATGAAGGAAAACGCATCATTTTGGCCGGAATAGATCATGAAATGCTTTAATGTTGAGTTAATCTGTTTTGGCTTTAAATCATACTGAATTGTTGCATGAATCTACTGCTTTATAATTTTTTTCATTTGGGGGCTGCTGCTGCTGCTAAGTCACTTCAGTCGTGTCCCGCTCTGCGAGACCCCATAGACAGCAGCCCACCAGGCTCCTTCGTCCCTGGGATTCTCCAGGCAAGAACGCTGGAGTGGGTTGCCATTTCTTTCTCCAATGCATGAAAGTGAAAAGTGAAAGTGAAGTCATTCAGTCGTGTCCAACTCTTCGCGACCCCATGGACTGCAGCCTAGCAGGCTTCTCCGTCCATGGGATTTTCCAGGCAAGAGTACTGGAGTGGGGTGCCATTGGGGGAGAACTAGACAAAACTATAGCTATAAAGTTTAAATAAACAGGCATTCAATTTGGAAAGTTATTTTAGTATAAAGTCTAAAATTTGAAGGGTGAAAATCCGGTTATAACTTCTACTCATATCTGATTGCAATTGACAGTACATGCATCCGTGTTAAGTTGCTTGGTCGTGTCCCACTCTGTGCAACCCCATGGACTGTGGCCGGCAGGCTATACTGTCCATGGGATTCTCCAGGTAAGAATACTGGAGTGGGTTGCCATTTCCTCCAGGGCAATTAACAGTAGATGTGTCAATATACACATGTGTATTTTAGGCCATGCGCTGAATACTTTCCATGAATTGAATACAGCATATTTTTTGTTCGGCCACAGAGCTTGCAGAATCTTAATTCCCCAACAGGGGATTGAACTATACCCGTGGCAGTGAAAGCCCAGAGTCCTAGCTACTAGATCACCAGGGTATTTTGTTACCCTCTTTTGGAAAATCAGAAAATTGAAGCTTAGAGAGATTAAGAAGATTTCTGCTAGAAAGTGACAAAACTGGGATTTGAACCTGGAGATGTGAACACCAGAATCTATGTTTATACCAGAACACTGTACTGCAAATGACAGTTCCTTCCATTCATGACAGGAAATATGCAAATAACAGTGAAATTGGTTTTTTCCTTTAATTTCCAGTTATCATTGAAATATCCAGACTCACCACAACTTAATTTAGGCATAATGTTGAGAAATAACACTTTTATTTCCTGGTGATGTAGTAAGTTAAACTCAGGTAATATAGAATTCCTGGTCAGAGGAACTCTCAAGTTTAGAGAATACCATGATAGAATGAAAAGAATAATGAATTGGGAGTCAAGTAATCTGATTTATAGCATGCTTCATTACTAATGTTTAGATGCATTTCAGAGATGATTTCAGAGAAGGCAATGGCACCCCACTCTAGTACTCTTGCCTGGAAAATCCCATGGACGGAGAAGCCTGCTAGGCTGCAGTCCATGGGGTCGCGAAGAGTTGGACACGACTGAGTGACTTCACTTTCACTTTTCATTTTCATGCATTGGAGAAGGAAATGGCAACCCACTCCAGTGTTCTTGCCTGGAGAATCCCAGGGACGGGGGAGCCTGGTGGGCTGCCGTCTCTGGGGCCGCACAGAGTTGGCCACTACTGAAGCGACGTAGCAGCAGCAGCAGCAGCAGCAGCAGAGATGATTTAAGGTCACTTGATAAGAGACCTTAAATGATAAAATGACTTGATAAGAGATAGAGAACTTAATAGCCCAATAACCATAGAAGCAACTGAAAAGGTAGTAAATATATTTTAAAAGGAAAAGAGCACAATAATGTGAATATACTTACCACTATTGAAATGTACACTTAAAGATGGTTAAGACAGTAAATTTCATGTTTTTCATCACAATAAGAATAATTTTTTAAGAGGAAGACCCCAGGTCTAGGTGATTGTATGGTTATAGAAAACCTTTAAGGAAGAGATAAATTCATTTGTTAAGTATGCAATTCTATGGCATGGCAAATAGTGAAATACTTGCAATATATTTCTATAATCTAACTTTGACAAGGAAAGCAAAAAGTATAGCAGAGAAAAGAAAAATTAACATCAAACTCATTTATAAATATTAAATACTTAATCAAATATTAACAATTTACATTCAGCAATAGATCATAGACATCTAGGTCATAGACATCTTAGTTTCCTGAGGAATCATTGTCAGTTCTCTAATATATGCCAAGTGCCCAGAAAAGTGCTTGATATATAATAGATACATAAATTTTTGTTGCATTAAATGAATTGAGTTAGTCAATAGGGTTAATTCCAGTAACGCAAGTGTGGTTGATATTAGGGAATATGTTCCTATACTGAAAGACTAAATAATATTAATAAAAAGGAAATCTTGTAAGATGCTGAAACACTTTTATTAAACCAACTCTCATTTCTGATAAAAGTTATTGTAAGGAAATTGCATTATTTGATGAAGGCCATCTATTAAAAAACTTAATTGAACATCACACCTTATGAAACATTAGAAAGTTTTTCATGAATAAAACAATAATACTATCTGTTATAACTGCTGCTATTCAACAGTGTTCTAGATGTCTTAGCCAATGTATCAATAGAAGAAGAGAGCTAAGTACTGGAAAGGAGTAGACAAGAATCACATGCAGGCAAAATGGTTGCCTATTTAGATAATCTTGAGACAACCAATGAAACATTAACTAGAATTAATAAGAGAGTGCAATAAAATGGCCCAATAAAAGATAAAACAAAATCAACATCTATCTGTATGCCAATAATAACTAATGAAAAATTATAATGGAAGAAAATCTCATTTATAAAAATAGCAAGAATATAAACCCAATGTGAAATACATGGCTTATATGGAAAAAAATTATAAATATTTCTGGAGAGATAACTCAAAACATTTTGAATAAGTAAAGAAAGAATAAAATCTTGGGTGGGGAAGTAAATATTATAATGATGTCAATCAGTTTCAGTTTCAGTTCAGTCACTCAGTCGTGTCTGACATTTTGAGACCCCATGGACTGCAGCACGCCAGGCCTCCCTGTCCATCACCAACTCCCAGAGTTTACTCAAACTCATGTCCATTGAGTCAGTGATGCCATCCAACCATCTCATCTTCTGTCGTCCCCTTCTCCAGCATTCAATCTTTCCCAGCATCAGGGTCTTTTGAAATGAGTCAGTTCTTCGAATCAGGTGGCCAAATTATAGGAGTTTTAGCTTCAGCATCAGTCCTTCCAATCAACACCCAGGACTGATCTCCTTTAGGATGGACTGGTTGGATCTCCTTGCTGTCCAAGAGACTGTCAAGAGTCTTCTCCAACACCACAGTTCAAAAGCATCAATTCTTCGGCACTCAGCTTTCTTTATAGTCACATCCATACACAACTACTGGAAAAACGATGGCTTTGACTAGATGGACCTTTGTTGGCAAAGTAATGTTTCTGCTTTTTAATATGCTGTCTAGGTTGGTCATAGCTTTTCTTCCAAGGAGCAAGCATCTTTTAATTTCATGGCTGCAGTAACCATCTGCACTGATTTTGGAGCCCCAAAAAATAAAGTCTGTCACTGTATATCTCCTAATAATCTCTCATTTCAGCATAACCTCAATCAAAACCCCAATGAGAATTTTTCAGACAATAAGGACTTGACACATGAGGAGAGAATACAGAGAAGAATAGACAATTGAGAAATTTATTTTTTTTTTCCTTTTACAGAGTCATGGGTAGTGGAAACCCTATTAAATATTAGACCATTAAGAGTAGTTAAGATAGTTTAATAATATACCTGGAGAGATAAGTATATTGGAATAGAGTAAAACACACAGAAATAGACCCACATTTAAATGGAAATGTACTTTGTGATAAAGATCATATTTTAAGTTAATACGGAAAAGATGAACAGTGTAAGAAGGGTTGAGACTATTAGCTATCCATTTGGAAAACTAATAAAGGTAGATTCCCTCCCTGGAGCTCTACACGGAAAGAACTGTAGATGAATTAACAATCAGAATATATAAATAAAAATTATAAAATTACTACAAGAAAATAAAGAACATTTTTATTCTTTAATAATAGGCTTTCTAAGCAAAATGTAAAATTCAAAACGATAAAGCACCATAATGTTAACTTTGTAAATTAAGTATGCATAATAAATGCATACTAAAAAATAATCTTCCCAATTTATGCATAATGAAATAATTAAGAATAACAATTTAAAAATGGAAAATGAATGTATAACTTAGAAACTAAAAACCGAGAGGAAGAAGGAAAAAAAAAAGCCCAGCCAATCCAATAGAGAGCAGGAAGTGAGGAAGAAAAGACATGGAAAAGAAGTCTAAGAGAAAAAAAATAAGGTAGTGGAAAATAACCTAGATATAGCAGTATTCATGATAATCAGTAGAAGTGCATTAAATGCACTAGTTTTAAACCATATTCTTTTATGAGATTAGAAGAGGAGCTACATGCTGTTTGAGTTTCCCTGGTTCAGTTCAGTTCAGTCGCTCAGTCGTGTCCGACTCTTTGCGACTCCACGAATCGCAGCACGCCAGGCCTCCCTGTTCATCTCCCGGAGTTCACTCAGTCTCACGTCCATCGAGTCCGTGACGCCATCCAGCCATCTCATCCTCTGTCGTCCCCTTCTCCTCCTGCCCCCAATCCCTCCCAGCATCAGAGTCTTTTCCAATGAGTCAACTCTTCTTATGAGGTGGCCAAAGTACTGGAGTTTCAGCTTTAGCATCATTCCTTCCAAAGAAATCCCAGGGTTGATCTCCTTCAGAATGGACTGGTTGGATCTCCTTGCAGTCCAAGGGACTCTCAAGAGTCTTCTCCAACACCACAGTTCAAAAGCATCAATTCTACGGCGCTCAGCCTTCTTCACAGTCCAACTCTCACATCCATACATGACTACTGGAAAAACCATAGCCTTGACTAGATGGACCTTAGTCAGCAAAGTAGTGTCTCTGCTTTTGAGTATACTATCTACTACTACTACTACTAAGTCACTTCAGTCGTGTCCAACTCTGCGACCCCATAGAGGGCAGCCCACCAGGCTCCCCCGTCCCTGGGATTCTCCAGGCAAGAACACTGGAGTGGGTTGCCATTTTCTTCTCCAATGTATGAAAGTGAAAAGTGAAAGTGAAGTCGCTCAGTCGTGTCCGACCCTCAGCGACCACATGGACTGGAGCCTTCTAGGCTCCTCTGTCCGTGGGATTTTCCAGGCAAAAGTACTGGAGTGGGGTGCCATTGCCTTCTCCGGAATATACTATCTAGGTTGGTCATAACTTTTCTTCCAAGGAGTAAGCGTCTTTTAATTTCATGGCTGCAATCACCATCTGCAGTGATTTTGGAGACCAAAAAAATAAAGTCTGACACTGTTTCCACTGTTTCCCCATCTATTTCCCATGAAGTGATGGGACCAGATGCCATGATCTTCATTTTCTGAATGTTGAGCTTTAAGCCAACTTTTTCGCTCTCCTCTCACTTTCATCAAGAGGCTTTTTAGCTCCTCTTCACTTTCTGCCATAAGGGTGGTGTCTTCTGGGTATCTGAGGTTATTGATATTTCTCAATCTTGATTCCAGCTTGTG
This sequence comes from Oryx dammah, assembly GCF_014754425.2. Taxonomy (NCBI): domain Eukaryota; kingdom Metazoa; phylum Chordata; class Mammalia; order Artiodactyla; family Bovidae; genus Oryx; species Oryx dammah. The sequence goes on from NW_024070212.1 coordinate 19,693,060, forward strand.
TTTCTTCCAGTCCAGCATTTCTCATGACGTACTCTGCATAGAAGTTAAATAATCAGGGTGACAATATACAGCCTTGACGTACTCCTTTTCCTATTTGGAACCAGTCTGTTGTTCCATGTCCAGTTCTAACTGTAGTTTCCCTAGTGGCTCAGTGGTAAAGAATCTGCTTGTGAAGGCAGGAGACCCAGGTTCCATCCTTGATCTGGGAAGATTCCATATGCTGGGGAGCAACTAAGCCCCTGTGCCACAACCACTGAGGCGGTGCGCTAGAACTCCTGAGCTGCAACTCTGGAGGCTGGCGTGCCCTAGAGCTCATGCTCGACAAGAAGGGAAGCAATGACAAGGCAACTGGAGAGTAGACCCCGTTCATCTCAACTAGAGAAAAGCCCAAACAGCAATGAAGACCCAGCACAGTCAAAATGAATAAATTTAGAAAATTATATTTAAAAAACCTTTCTATACCATCCAGATTATACCCAGAGTACTGAGTTTTTATAATTAACAAATAGTCGTGTATTTTTTAACTAGAAAAGGTCTGAAGTTTGTGAAATAAGATTAAGTCTGTTAAAATAGATACTTATTATCCAGCTTTCCAAGATTTTGTTGCTGTTATCTTTGCCTTCATTCTATTTGTTCTGGAAGGCATATGTTTTTATTGCCATTTTAGTGGGGTTTACACAAGATAAATACTTGTTGAATCTACTATCTATAAACAATCTTTTTCTCCAGATTAAAAAATGAGCAATATGATAAGAAGCCTTTGTTTTAAAAGGGGAATGGGAGAAGGCAATGGCACCCCACTCCAGTACTCTTGCCTGGAAAATCCCATGGGCGGAGGAGCTTGGAAGGCTGCAGTCCATGGGGTCGAGAAGAGTCACACACAACTGAGAGACTTCACTTTCACTTTTCACTTTCATGCACTGGAGAAGGAAATGGCAACCCACTCCAGTGTTCTTGCCTGGAGAATCCCAGGTATGGGGGAGCCTGGTGGGCTGCCGTCTATGGGGTGGCACAGAGTTGGACACGGCTGAAGCGACTTAGCAGCAGCAGCAGCAGTATTTTGTACTACTAATTGAAAATTTTGAGAACTATTCTACCAAGACAGGCTTCCCTAGTAGCTCAGATGGTAAAGCTTCTGTTTGCAATGCAGGAAACCCTGGTTCAGGAAAATCCCCTGCAGAAGGAAATGGCAACCCAATCCAGTATTCTTTCCTGGAGAATTCCATGGATAGAGGAACCTGGCCAGCTACAGTCCATGGAGTTGCAAAGAGTCGGACACAACTGAACGACTAACACACACACATTGTAGCACATATTCTTAGGAGTTGATCTTTTAATATCACTTTCATTAGATAAAATGTTGAGTTGATTGGACCATATTGTGATAGTAGTAAGTGTTTAATTAATGTTACCATTGTGTGCCAATTGGCACTGTGTGCTGATCTATTTTTTGCTAGCTCTTATTTTCTCATATATGCTTGAAAATACCTGTAAATGAAGAAAATACCTAATCTAAAAGTTAACTATTGTATTTTGTGTCTTCAGGATGAATAAGAGCAGTGAAGAGCAGTTTACCATTATTTTTTAAAGACCTGAACATTAGAGCATTTTTGTTGCTTTAGTATAAATCTACATGATGAATAATTCAATTTTAGGAATGAATTTAAAGATACATACATGAGCTCATATAATTCATTTTTATGGCTCTTCATGTTACATTGTTTTTTTGTTAAATAAGATAGGAGAACTATTTTAATCAATATGAAAATCACCTTAAAGTATATCTTAATTTCATAACATTTCTTTCTGGATTCATTCCCTTGTGGATCATTCCATTAAAACAATTTTTCTTAAATTCACCATAGCTTTATCTATGATCATAAAAATTTCAATGATGGAAAAATGATTGATTACATAATGATGACTGCCTTGGGATACTAAACAGTCATAAAAGTTATGATGAAGAACATAACAACACAGTAAATTCTCACAAGAGAACAGTGTGTGAGCAAGTAGCAGGCAAAGATAATTCATGAGAGAGGCAATGTGATGTCATGAAAAGACACTGACTTTGAACTCAAAGCAAACAGGTTCTTAATTTCAGCTTAACCCCTCACCAGTTGTGTGGCTTGGCTCCCTGAGCCTGTGTCTCCATCTATCCAATGGCATATAATTAGCTACTCTGCAAGTTTTTTATGAAGATGAGAATTAAACCCCTACTTAGCACTGTCCTTGGTACTCAGTGGTAATATTAATTGAGCACCTGCTACTACTGCAACCATAAAAAAGACTTAACCCTAAGGGACATAGTAGAATCACACATATATGGTAACCCCAGTACTAGTGATATGGGTGACATGTTGCTTTTCTCTTTGCTAGAAACGGGAACCCAGACAGTTGGCAGTTCTATGTACGAGGACATGGCTTTTCTAAATGTCACTGTAAGTAAAGGCACTCATGCCGCCTGTACCCTGTGTTCCTCTCTGAGGCTCTGGCCTCGGGGACTCAGGCTGCCTTTCCTGATACAACATCACTGGGCTCAATCTCTTCCAAGCCTAGCTCTAGGATTGGAAGACTGTTAACCCAATTCATCCTTCCTCCCAGGTCTTTTTCATTAAAAAATTTTAAATTATGAACCATTCTGGGGAGTTACAAAGAGCAAACAGTGGGAAATTACAAGATACATGAACGTCTTTTAATAGTGGTATTACGCTATGGTATGCCTCTCTGTGAGGTGGTGACTCAAGCGTGGCGCTCACTATGGTAAGCTGAATGATGCCCCCCTCCAAAAGACATCCTCATTAGGGTTAGGATCCTTGGAACCTGTGAATAGGCCATGTTAGATGGCAAAGGGACATTAATGTTGCAGAAGGAATTAAGGTTGCTAATCAGCAGAGCTTAAGTTAGCAAGAGCATTCCTAACAACTATACTTGGTGACTCTGGAGGAGGGCATGGCAACCCACTCCAGTATCCTTGCCTGGAGAATTCCATGGACAGAGGAGCCTGGTGGTCTACAGTCCATAGCATCGCTAAGAGTCAGACACGACGGAAGCAACTTAGCACACACACATACTTGGTGACTACTGTAGTAGTGTAGTGGGCTTCCCTCGTAGCTCAGCTGGTAAAGAATCCGCCTGCTATGTAGGAGAGCCTGGTTCAATTTCTGGGTCAGGAAGATCACCTGGAGAAGGGGTAGGCTACCCACTCCAGTATTCTTGGGCTTCCCTGGTGGCTCAGATGATAAAGAATCCGCCTGCAATACAGGAGACCTGGGTTTGATTCCTCTCCAGAATTCTTGCCTGGAGAATCCCTATGGACAGAGGAGCCTGGTGGGCTCCAGTCCATGGAGTTGCAGAGTTGAACACTACTGAGTGACTAAGCACAGCACAGCATAGTGGTGTAGCATATTGGTACCTCTAGGAGTTGCAAGGTTAAACTATTTTCAAAAAAGTTTTAGACATGATTTACCTTTCCCCCTTCTGTTAATGTTATACTGATAGTGCAAAATCAATTGTGAATAAAATGCTAGTCTCTTAGTGTTGCGGTCCTTTAATGGACCGGAACCTGGTGGTCCGGAGTCGACTGATATGAAAGTAAAGGGGAGAGAAAGAGGCTGATATTCCTTGGTTTACGCAGAAAGCCAATAAAGCCCCTGACACGGGACTTGCTCTGTTCACGGAGGCCTCAAGCGCCCTCTCAATGGGGTGAAGATGCGGAGAGCCTTCTAGAGAGGGTCTCAGAAGCCCGGGCAGGAAAGTGAACTCAGAGAGCCTCTGCGCTCCAAGGGATCGCCTGGAAAAGAGAGGGACAGAGAGAGAGAGAGAGAGAAAGAAAGACACGGGGACCAGAGCTCTGATGGAGCAAAGGTGTTTTAATTAACATAGAGGTGTTTTAATTAACATAGTGTGTGTATATATACTGTCTTATAAAGTTGTTATTCTTAGCAAAGATAAAGATTAAAATTCCAGACTTAAAAAACATAGGCAATCCATATTAAAGAGAGAGATTTGTAAACAATCACTTTTACCCTAAGGTTCACAAGGAGGAAGAGGATACTTATCACTGTATAGAAAAACTAATGAAGGAAAAGCCTGGATTCTTCACCCCCCCCACCCCACCCCCCACCGCCGCGAGGCTTGCCTCTCCTCTTAATTCCTGAGTATTCAGGAATTAATAAGGAGCAGAGAATTCCTGACAGATCTGAAACAGCACACAGGAAGCCTCCTGTTAAATGTATCCTGACACCTTAGCACAAGTTAAACAGTGACACCAAACTATTAATATACTATTGGTAGTGACTGTGTTTTTCACTGCCAGGCAATTACAGAAATAAGGAGGGGAAAGGGGAGGAGAGGAGAGGAAGAGCAAGGAAGGGAGGGCGAGAAAGAAGAAAAAGAAAAGAGAAAGAAGGAAGGGAGGGAGAGAGAGAGGAAGGAGGAAAGAAAGGAGAGAGAAAGAAAGAAAGGGAAAGTAGGAAATGCTAGTTTCACTTACGACTATTGATGAAGCAGGAAAATTAATTTTATTAAATGTTGACTCCTGAGTACATTTGTTTTTGATATGCTAGGTGATGAAGTTGGTGCACATAAGCACTCCTGCTGTATTCTGAAGTATGAAGGTTGTTTTGTGGAAAAGCATTTGTGGAATTGTTTGAATTATGAGTTGAACTAGCCATTTTTTTGGTCATGGAACACCATTTTACTTGAAAGAATGACAATCTGTGGATATTGAGACATAGGTAAATGGCAGGAGTTTTCTCAACAATGAGCAAAGTGAGTCTAACACTTCAAGGAAAACAATTGACCAAGTTTGTTGCCATTGATCAAATCTGAGCTTTCAAACAAATATAGGAATTCTGGGAGAATTATATCTGCCTTTGTGAACTGGACAACTTCCCACATTTAAAGATATTCTAATGAAGTTGTATTCGTAAACGTAATATATTGATATTAAACAATGAAGTGTGTTAACATTCAGAAAGCCTGCATAATACAGTGGCTCAGTATTTTTCAAATGACCAGTACAAAATAAGTTCAAGAGAAAGTAATAGATTTTAATGTAACAAAATATGAAAAATTCATTGATATGCTCTCAGATTCCATATTTTGCAACTAACCTTTTAGAAACTGGTACTTGGTGAGTTTGGGTATAGTATCAGAAAAATATCCACAATTATTTGAAGAAGGCTTTGAAATATTCCTCTTTTTTATAATTATGCATCTGTGTGAAGCTGGATTTTCTTGAACTATTTAAATCTTTTAAAATAACATATCCCAAAAAATTGAATGGAGAAGCCGATATGAGAAAGAATCCAGTTGTCTTCTATTAAGCCATATATTAAAGAGATTTGCAAACATGTTAAGCAATGCCTTAGCAACTAAACAACAACAAAACAATGCCATCTTCTTACTAATTTCTTATTTTGAAAAATACAGTTATGTTTCTTAAAACTTGCTGTATATTTAGCATATAGTGGGTTTATTTTTAAATGAATTAATAAACAGTTTGAAAATATCTGTTTTGGGACTTCCCTAGGTGGTGCAGTTGCTAAGACTCCATGCTCCTGAGGCAAGGGCCTGGGTCTCAACTAAGAGTTCGTATGCTGCAACTAAGATATTGTGCAGCCAAAAAAAAAAGAAACTCAGATTTAATTTTTAATATGATAAGTATCAATAGCTATAACTCACATAACAACAACAAAAAAAAAGCTCTTTGAAGTCCTTAATAATTTTTTAGCGTGAAAGTTTCCTGGGACCAAAAAGATTGAGAACACTGAAACAGAGGTTTAGTATAACCATTTTATTGTGTGTTGATCTTATGAAGAAAATTGCTGAAATTAGGAATGCAATGAGCCTTGTTAGTATTTTAGATCATATTGACATTTTTTAAAGGCCCCCTAAGTAATATAAAGTAATAGAACTATGGTATTCAAAATTATGCTATTTTGGATGAGTCAAAGCCTGCATCTATGTTTATATTTTTGGCCTAATCGAATGCCATAACAACCCCAAAATTTATAGTAAAAGAACCTAGGAACTTTTATACAAGCACTGGAAAACAGATTTCCAGATTGTTCTGACAGAGTCTTATTATGCTGAACGCCAGAGGGCTGAGCTGCTTCAAATGTTTGCAGAAATGATTTCTTTTTTAAAAGTAGCTCTGTCAGCTGGAGAACAGAAAAAGAACAAACTTGCTGAATGAGGATGGTTTGAAACTCCTGTCATAATTCTGTAATTGGCATTCCTGCTGCGGCCAGGAGAAGCCTAATTGTGTGTGAGATCTATAGGGCTGTCATCTACATCTAACTCAAAGTGCTGATGTGAGTAATTTTAAAGTTCCAGTGCAAGTATGGGGCTGGTTATGACCTTGTATGTGTGCTAAGTCACTTCAGTTGTGTCCAGTGTGTGACCCCGTGGACTGTAGCCCACCAGGCTCCTCTGCCCATGGGATTCTTCAGGCAAGAATACTGGAGTGGGTTGCCATGCCCTCCTCCAGGGGATCTTCTGACCCAGGGATCTAACCCGTGTCTCTTATGTCTCTTGCATTGGCAGGCAGATTCTTTACCACTAGCGCCACCTGGGAAGCCCTGATTATGACCTTATTGGAGAGCAACGCCCATGTAAGATGTTGTGTTTCTTGTTTCCTGCAACAGACAGCCTCAGTTACCTCATCTGTGAACTGATCACAAGGCCTCTTCATTATGTTCCACAAACTTATTATCATCAGCACCAAACTATATGTATGAAATTCTTTTGAGAAATTAAAAGTATTTTATTAGATTTATTTTTGATAACAATATTCTTAGAGACATTTTAGTGGTTTTGGAGTTAGACTAGTCCAGCCTTCAATTCTGGCTTTGCTGCTGCTGATCCTGTAACTTGAACTGTGTTTCTTTAACCTGCGTGACCCTCAGTTTTATGTGTGGTAATACTTAGAATAATACTTATCTCTTGGGCTACCATGAGGATTACTGAAAGTAAAGAGCTTATTACAGCACTTAACATAATAAAGTATGCAGTAGATGATAGCTGCTGTTATTAACAATTATAATAATAATTACACTGATGGTAATTTCATACCTTAATGATAGAAGTTAAGAGAGACTGAAGATATCCTGTATCTTAGTCCCATGTACTAGCAAGTTCTTTGAGGCATAGAGACAGTTGGGTAATGTTGGTATCATTTAAGGACATAGATAAGATTCTTGTCTTCTCTTGACCATTTCAGTTAGTTGTCTGAAAAGTAAGGAAAAGAATGAGGTTAGACAGCTAGAGGGAAAAATATTGTGTCCTCAAAAGGCCATATTTAAAAGACGCTTATTTTTGTTTAGTAGACCTTTTCTTGGCAGTGTCAGCAGCTGTTCAAGGAAATGAGCCAGTGGAAATGTAAACTGGTACAATTTTTTTGTCAGGCAATTCAGCAATATATATTAAAGATCTTGAAAATATTCAATCTTTAACCCAGCATTTCTATTTTTTAGGAAATTTTTCTAAGGAAAAGATATAGGGATCTATAAAAAGATTTGTGTTTATGGATGTTTGTCACAGCATTACTTTTTAATACAATAGTGAGTTAGAAACAAATTAAAAGCTTAACAATAGAAACTGCTTAAGTACAGTATGGCCTAGTTATAGAATGAAAGAATATTCAACTACTAAAAATCATGTTAGGTACAAAAAGCTTAGCCAGTAAACTAAATGTGTGAAGCTTCTGAGTAGAATACTAGCAAGTGGTGAGGACTGTGATAAACTGGAGATTTTGTATACTACGCTATGGCATTAAAATTCAAATAATAAAACAACACTATTTGGTAAAAAAAAAAAAAGACGATGAAGTCTGAATTCTGCCCATACATATATCAGCTTGAGACACCTATAGTTGAAGAATATTAAAATGTGGGAAAATATTCATGATATAGTTTAAAAAACCTTTTGTTATATTCAAGTATCATTGATTTACAATGGTGGGTTAACATCTGCTATAAAGCAAAGTGATTCAGTTATACATGTATGTATATGTGTGGATATATATATAGTTTTTTCATATCCTTTACCATTACAGTTTATCACAGGATATTGACTATAGTTCCCTGTGTTGTACAGTAGGACCTTGTTGTTAGTCCCATCTTGATGTAATAGTTTGCATCTGCTAGTCTCAAACTCTCAATCCCATGCATACCCTGCCTCCCCTTTGGCAACCACAAGTCTCTTTATGTCTGTGAGTGTGTTTCCATTTCCTAGAGAAGTTCATTTGTGTCATATTTTAGATTCCACTCAAAGTGATATCGTATGATATTTGTCTTTTTGACTGACTTCATTTAGTATGATCATCTCTAGGTCCGTCCATGTTGCTGCATTATTTCAATGCGTGGTATAATTTTAGGTGTCAAAAGCAAATAAGAAAAGTAGTGTAGATATGGATGATTCCAATTTCTTTTAAAAGCATGTGTTTTTATAGACATATCGCTTTCCTGTCTGGTGGTTGGGCTCATCTATCTGGAAGAATATTTGCCAGAACAACAATAGCCAACAGTTACATAGACCTTACAATGTCCCAGTGATTGTTTTAAGTACCTTGTTCATGTTTAACTCATTTAATCTTCAGAGCAAAAATAGGTCCTATCACTACTCCTGTTTTATTATAACGCTGAGGCACAGAGATTAAGCTCAAGATCACACAGTTAGAAAGTAGTAGAGGTGGGATTCAAGCTGAAGCAATGGAATTTGGGCTCTTAACTGCTATGCTGTATTAACACAAAAAAGTTATCACTTCTCTGAGATTTTTGTGTGGGTTTTTTTTTTTTGAGGTTAAAATTTCTTTCATAATAAATAGTATTTTATAATCAGAAAAAGCACAATATTTTATTGAAAGTATACCTTTACTGCCTATGCGTGTGCTCCTTCTGGCTTCTCCAATTACTGTTCTCTATTAATGAAAATTAGTCTGTTTGATTTGCTGGCTGAAACCTTAGGCCCTGAGGAAATAAAAAATAGGACAGGTAAATTTTATGGAGGTGAAAGGAAAAGCATGTCAATAACAGGTTCTACGGGACAGCAGAAGAGCATTGAGCAAGAAAGAGTAAGATTAGGTTAATAAGGAGTGCAATGCGGGTGGCTATTGCTGGAGAAAAATTTTGTTTGGGCCTGCCCCTGTGGCCTCATCTAAAACATGATGTTACATGGGGAATTCTCTGATGGTCCAGTGGTTGAGACTCGGAGCTCCACTGCAGGGGGCATGGGTTTGATCTTGGGACAGGAAACTGAGATCCCCACACTCCCTGCCACAGGGCGAAAGGATAAACAAGAGATGTTATAGTGCTCTTCCATATCACTTGAAATTTTCATTGATGTATTTAACAGGAAGTCATTAGATCCTTTCTTGCTAGGCACAAAAAGCATACAAAGAGGACTTCCCTGGTGGCACAGTGGATAAGAATCTGCCTGCCAATTCAGGGGACACTGGTTCTATCTGTGGTCCAGGAAGATTTCCACATGCTTCAGCGCATCTAAGCCAGCTCACCCCAAGTACTGTGCTCTAGGGCCCAAGAATCCCAGCTACTGAGCCTACATGCTGCAGTTGCTGAACCCTGGGCCCCTAGAGCCTGTGCTTCCTAACAAGAGAAGCCACTGCAGTAAGAAGCCCGAGAACCGCAAGGAAGAGTAGCCGCCACTCTCCACAACTAGAGAAAGCCCGCACATAGCAACAAACCCAGTGCAATCAAAAATAATGCAAAAAATAATAAATAAATAAATAAAAGGAGTATATAAGGAATCTATAACTTGGTAAGGGAGATGAAGGCATACAGTACTAGAAAATGGTCATTATAGTTAAGACACTATGTACCTTGAGAGGTCAAAGTGGGGAGAGCTTTATCATATTTTTCTAGCTGTATTGAGATATAATTGATATATATTCATGTAAATTTAAGGAGTACAAGGTGATGACTTGATACACTTATATGTTGCAAAATATTTACCACAATGAAGCTCGTTAACACCTCCATCACCTCACTTAATTACCATTTGTGTGGTGAGAACACTAAAGATGTACTCTCTTAGCAACTTTTAAGCATACAATACAGTATTGTTAACCATAGTCACCATGCTATACATTAGATCTGCAGGGAGACCTTCATTTTTCAAAATCTTTTTGAGCCTCTGTGAGCTGTTAAGCACTATTCTTGGTACTGGGAAGATTGTAAATGATGAGAAAAAAGATAGTTCCTGCTCTCGCTGAGCTTACATTTCCATGTGGAAGACAGAAAAATAATTGTTACAGCCTAATATAAAGGCACAGAAAAATGAAAGAAAATGCTCTAGCTCACATTATAACTTGGCAAAGTCAGGATATCAAAAACATATAAATTACCACCAGAAAAGAATAGTATAGATCATTTTACTTATTAACACAGTACAAAATCTTAAATATTAGCAAATAAAGCCAATAGTGTATTAAAAGAATAATCCATCATGACTAAATAGGATTTATTCCAAGTATATAGAATAATTCAATATTAGGACATCTATAAATATAATTCACTAGATTAATGTGCTAAATATGGATATCTATCTATTCAATAGATGGATAAAAAAGATTTGATAAAACAGCCATTCCTGAATAAATAATAAAAATTCTTAGCAAAATAGGAGTCGAGAGCAAAATTCTTTTTAAAAAAGCTTATTTATTTTAATGCAGGATAATTGCTTTACAGTATTGTGTTGGTTTCTGCCATACATCAACATGAATCAGCCATAGGTATACATATGTCCCTTCCCTTTTGAATCTCCCTCTCACTTCCCACCCCATCCCACTCCTCTAGGTTGTCACAGAGCACCAGGTAGAGCTCCCTGTGTTATACAGCAACTTACCATTAGCTGTCTATTTTACATATGGTGGGCTGCGGTCTATGGGGTCGCACAGAGTCAGACACAACTGAAGCGACTTAGCAGCAGCAGCAGCAGCAACAACATATACCTTTCAATGCTACTCGCAATTTGTCCCACCCTCTCCTGTCCCCACTATGTTCGTAAGTCTGTGGAATAGAGAGAAAAATTCTTAACTTGATAAAGAGTTCTTAGTACATGCAGAGACATTATACTTAATAGCGCGACTTCAGAAGAATTTCCAGACAAGGGAAATCATTGCTACTGTTCAACATTCATTGGAAGACAAATACGATAATGTGAGAATAATATGAGGGATATAACCTGTAAAAAAATTGTTTTTATTTGAAGATGACATGATGATCCACATAGACAAGAAAGTAAATGGGCAAACTCCTTTAAAAATTTATTTTATCAAGTATTGTTGTTGTTTACTCACTAAGTCAAATCCTACTCTTTGCAACCCCATGAACTGCAGCACGCCAGGCTTCTCTGTCCATCACCATCTTCCTGAGTTTCCTCAGACTCATGTCTGTTGAGTTAGTGATGCCATCCAACCATCTCACCCTCTGTTGCCCCCTTCTCTTCTTGAAGTATAGTGGATTTAAAATGTTGTGTTTGCTGCTATATAGCAAGTTATTCAGTTATACATATATATATATATATACACACACATTCTTTTTCATGTTCTTTTCCATATAGTTTATCACAGGATATTGCATACAGTTCCCGGTGTTATATAGTAGGATTTTGTTGTTTATTAGTTTGCATCTGCTAATTCCAAATTCCCAATTTATCTCTCCCACCTCTTCCTCCCCCTTGGCAGCCGCAAGTCTCTTTTCTTTGTGAGTCTGTTTCTATTTCATAGATAAGTTTTTTGTGTCTTATTTTAGATTCCACATGTAAGTGGTATCATGTGTTATTCATCTTTCTCTTTCTGACTTCCTTCACTTACTATGATAATCTCTAGGTCTATCCATGTTGCTGCAAATGGCATTATTTCATTCCTTTTTATGGCTGAGCAGTACTTAAATAGGCAAACTACTGAAACCAATCAGAGCTGGCTGACAAGATCAAACATGCAAAAATAATAAATGTTTCTCTAAACAAGTAGCAACCACTTCAAAAATTAAATAGGAACTAAAATTCCTTTCATACCAGAAATAAAGGTATTTAATATAAAATCTAATCAAACTAAATCTATATAACATAATAATTTTAAATGTGCAGTAAACACTATATTCAATGGCTCTTTCTCCTAATGTGGCTTCACCCAGGTCCTCCTGGGAATCACAAAACTTTACACTAGGCCAAATGAGCTTGTTAGGATTTACTCTGGTGGTTTATAGTGCAAGCTGGGCTCTTTAGAACTTACTACCACCTGCTTGGTTCCTTGTGCTTAGTTTCACAGTGTCTGTTGAATCAGGGACACAGTTGACAACTGAATCCCAGAGTCTTGCCGAACCTGTTTGATTTAAGCAAATAACTCTTTGAGCAGAATGGTTATGTACAGTCATCTAATGAAAACATGAGTGTCATCAAATATTACCTATTATCTAAAAACTTAAATTTTTTATCTAAAGGAATTCAAGTTAAATTTATGATTTAATTATTTGGATATTTACAGATTATTTTGGCTGCTTCAGAAAGCTTTTTTTCCTAGTATTTTCGCCTGTATTAAAAATGTCTGAGAAATTCTCCTCATCTTGGCTAATTAATCATCTTAATAATTTGAATTCACCAAATTAGTTGAAGAAGTTTCTTTGCTACTGAAATCTCTCATGATAGAATAGAATTTATATATTTCATAGTGAAAGTAAAAGTCACTCAGTCATGTCTGACTCTTTGTGACCCCATGGATTACATAGTCCTTGGAATTCTCCAGGCCAGAATACTGGGATGGGGATCCTTTCCCTTCTCCAGGGGATCTTCCCAACCCAGGGATTGAACTCAGGTCTCCCACACTGCAGATGGATTCTTCATCAGCTGAGCCACAAGGGAAGCCCATTGGGAAGAGATAAGGAAAATAAATACTTCTAATTTGAAATTTTAAGAAAATGCACTTTTTCTAAGCACTTATTCTTTCAGCACTGGAGGATACAAGTAGAGTAGCCAATTACAAAGAATCTTGTTTGATGAAGTTGGAAATGTCCAGCTGATCACTCCTTCCTTTGTATCATTGCCTACCTTTTACATATCTCTATACTATCACATGCTATCACAACTATTTATTTCCTCTGCCTCCCCTACAGAGCATAAGAATAATGACATACTATTATATTCCCAGAACCAACCTAACAGGGTGCCTATCACATATAGAAGGCACTCAGTACAGTACAATACATTTGATTTATGATACAACACAATATATCTGATTTACATTATCTGAAGCCTGAAAGTTAAAAGATTACTTTAGCAGGAGCACATCACATCATTAATGGCACACGTTGTATATGCATACACTATAGCTTTGTCTAGACATAAAATATTTTAAATGTAAATAAAATTTGAACATAAATATACTTTTGACTAAAATTTACAGAAACCCAAATGGAATGGGAAGCCTGGTGGGCTGCCATCTATGGGAGGGGGTTGCACAGAGTCAGACCTGACTGAAGCGACTTAGCAGCAGCAGCAAATGGAATGAAGTTGAGCAAGAAACGAGGATGTGTTGGCTCATATTGTCAAAATGAAGAAAGGGCAGGAGTTGAGTTGTTCTCATAGCTGACTGGCTCCAAGAGCTTGGATATCATCTAGAATCTCCTTGTTTCTTTCTCTTCAGGTTTTTACCCCTACTTCTTTCTCTGGGTTGGCTTTAATCTTTTAAGTTGCTGTCACCATATTTCAGACATTGCCTTAAGTAGCCCTGGACCGTATCCTTATGACCTCATAACCTATGAAAAATCCAACCAAAAAATTCTAGGGAGGGAATTTGGGTTGTGTCACCTTTGTGTTAATCACTGGGGTCAAGGAGTATGTGATGTTATGTTTGAGACATAACACTTGGATCAGGAGCTCATTTCTGTGGCCAGTGAAGTGGAATACTATTATTGGCAAGTCATTCCAATATCACTTGGTTGCACTTAGAAAGAAAAGGTTTCTCAAAGAAGATAAGTACTGCTATATTCAGACAAAATAGTAAATATTCATTGCATGGTCTATGACATACTTTGCTAGTTTTCTTTTACTATTCCTTCTGATCTTCTTCCTTAGTAAAAGAGCTTGTCATCTTAAGTTGGCAAATGGTTATCTAGAATAAATAATACATTTACATTTATGAGCTTTCTTTGCAGCTGCGTGTTGTCACGTGACCAAGGTCTGGCCAGTAACGTAAGCAGAAACACTGTGCATGCATGCCTGCTAAGTCGCTTCAGTTGTGTCTGACTCTTTGCGACCCTATGGACTGTAGCTCCTCTGTCCATGGGATTCTCCAGCCAAGAATGTTGGAGCGGGTTGCCTTGTCCTCCTCCAGGCGACCTTCCCAGCTCAGGGTTCAAATCCGCGTCTCTTGTGTCTCCTGAATCAGCTGACGTGTTTTTTATCACTAGCACCACCTGGGAAGCCCCTAGTTATGTGCAGTGCCTAAGAAATGTTCCAAATGTAGGGAACATGTGCTTCTTCATTTTTTCCCTCCTCCCTTTGGAGAAGGAAATGGCAACCCACTCCAGTATTCTTGTCTGGAGAATCCCAGGGATGGAGAAGCCTGCCAGGCTACAGTTCATGGGATTGCAAGAGTTGGACACGACTTAGCGCGATCTTTCTTTCTTTCTTTCTTTGAGGAACAGAGGAGAGCTTTCACTCAAGGTCACATTGCTCCAGAATTCTCTAGATCCCCTCACAGCCGTATAGAACTCTCCCCACTCTGCTTCCCCTATATTGTTTGGTTCCAAATATGAACACAAACTCTGACCACATCTCCTTTTCTAACCATGTAATGTTTTTTGACCAAATAAGAATTTATTTTAATCATATTAACAAATAGCACCTAGAAAATGAAAATGATCTTTGAAACTATAACATAAATACTATAATATAGTAAAAATAAGACTTAAAATCAATAATTTAGCTGGCATCACATTTGTCAGTACTTCTATTTTGACTGTACTGAATATCACAAATTTAATGAAGAGTGTGGAACTATACTAATTCCCTTTGACAGAGAATTAATTTTTTGGTAATTTTTATTGGAGTTTAGTTGCTTTACAATATTGTCTTAGTTTCTGCTGTACAGTAAAGTGAATCAGTTATAAATACATGTATATATCCACTCTTTTTTAGATTTCCCATTTAGGTCACCACAGATCAAGTAGAGTTTCCTGTGCTAAACAGTAGGTTCTCATTAGTTACCTATTTTATACGTGAAGTGAAGTGAAGTCACTCAGTCGTGTCCGACTCTTTGTGACCCCATAGACTGCAGCTTGCCAGGCTCCTCTGTCCATGGGATTTTCTAGGCAATAGTACTGGAGTGGATTGCCATTTCCTTCTCCAGGGGATCTTCCCAACCCAGAGCTCGAACTCGGGTCTCCCACATTGTAGACAGAGGCTTTTCTGTCTGAGCCACCAGGGAAGTCATTTTATACATAGTGGTGTATATATGTCGATTCTAATCTCCCAATTCATCCCACTCCTTTTTACTGCCTTGATAACCATAAGTTTGTTCTCTATATCTGTGACTCTAATTCTGCTTTGCCAGTAAGTTCATCTGTTTCATTTTTCTGGATTCCACATATCACCAACATTATATGATGTTTGTTTTTCTCTTTCTGACTTACTTCCCTCCATATGATAGTCTCTAGGTCCAGCCACGTCTCTGCAAATAGCACTATATCATTTCTTTTTATGGCTGAGTAGCTGGGATCAAGATTGCTGGGAGAAATGTTAACAACCTCAAATATGCAGATGACACCACCCTTATGGCAGAAAGTGAAGAGGAACTAAAAAGCCTCTTGATGAAAGTGAAAGAGGAGAGTGAAAAACTTGGCTTAAAACTCAGCATTCAGAAAACTAAGATCATGGCATCTGGTCCCATCACTTCACGGCAAATAGATGGGGAAACAGTGGAAACAGTGTCAGACTTTATTTTTTTGAGCTTCAAAATCACTGCAGATGGTGATTGCAGCCATGAAATTAAAAGTTGCTTACTCCTTGGAAGGAAAGTGATGACCAACCTAGATGCCAACAAAGGTCCGTCTAGTCAAGGCTATCGTTTTTCCAGTGGTCATGTATGGATGTGAGAGTTGGACTGTGAAGAATGCTGAGCACCAAAGAATTGATGCTTTTGAACTGTCGTGTTGGAGGAGACTCTTGAGAGTCCCTTAGACTGCAAGGAGATCCAACCAGTCCATTCTAAAGGAGATCAGTCCTGGGTGTTCTTTGGAAGGAATGATGCTAAAGCTGAAACTCCAGTATTTTGGCTACCTCATAAGAAGAGTTGACTCATTGGAAAAGACTCTGATGCTGGGAGGGATTGGGGGCAGGAGGAAGAGGGGATGACAGAGGATGAGATGGCTGGATGGCATCACGGACTCGATGGACGTGAGTTTGAGTGAACTCCGGTAGTTGGTGATGGACAGGGAGGCCTGGTGTGCTGCAATTCATGGGGTCGCAAAGAGTCCGACATGACTGAGTGACTGAACTGAACTGAACTGAATATACCATTGAAAAGCTTCCCTTGTAGCTCAGTTGGTAAAGAATCTACTTGCAATGCAGGAGACCTGGGTTCAATTGCTGGGTTGAGAAGATCCCCTGGAAAAGGAAATGGCAACCCACTCCAGTATTCTTGCCTGGAGAATCCCATGGAGAGAGGAGCCTGGTGGGCTACAGTGCATGGGGTCTCAAGAGTCGGACATGACTTAGAGACTAAACCACCATACCATTGAATATATGTACCACTCCTTTATCCATTCCTCTGTCAATAGATATTTAGGTTGCTTCCATGTCCTTCCTATTGTAAATAGTGCTGTAATGAACATCATACTGTTCATGGGGTTCTCAAGGCAAGAATACTGAAGTGGTTTGCCATTCCCTTCTCTAGTGGACCACTCTTTACCATGACCTGTCTATCTTGGGTGGCCCTACACAGCATGGCTTATAGTTTTTTCATTGAGTTAGACAAGGCTGTGTTCCATGTGATCAGTTTAACTAGCTTTCTGTGATTGTGGTTTTCATTCTGTCTGCCCTCTGATGCATAAGGATAAGAGGCTTATGGAAGCTTCCTGATGGGAGAGACTGAGGGGGAAACTGGGTCTTGTTCTGATGGGTGGAGCCATGATCCGTCAATCTTTAATCCAATTTTCTGTTGATTGGTGGGGCTGTGTTCCCTCTCTGTTGTTTGACCTGAGGCCAAACTATGGTGGAGGTAATGATAATGGAGACCTCCTTCAAAAGGTCCCGTGCACGCACTGCCACACTCAGTGCCCCCAACCCTGCAGCAGCCACCATGACCCATGCCTCCAGCAGAGATTCCTGGACACTCATGGGCAAGTCTGGAACAGTCTCTTGTGGGGTCACTGCTCCTTTCTCCTGGGTCTTGGTACACACAAGACCTTCTAGAACTAACAGCCAAAAAAGATGTCCTTTTCACTACACGGGACTAGAATGCAAAAGAAGGAAGTCAAGAGATTCCGTGAGTAATAGGCAAATTTGACCTTGGAGTACAAAATGAAGCAGGGCAAAGGTTAACAGCATTTTGCCAAGAGAATGCACTGGTCATAGCAAGCACCCTTTTCCAACAACACAAGAGAAGATTCTATACATGGACGTCAATGTATGGTCAATAGATGGTCAATACCGAAATCATATTGATTATATTCTTTGCAGCCAAAGATGGAGAAGCTCTATACAGTCAGCAAAAACAAGACTGAGAGCTGACTGTGGCATAGATCATGAACTCCTTATTGCCAAATTCAGACTTAAATTGAAGAAAGGAAAATCATTGGACCATTCAGATATGACCTAAAGCAAATCCCTTACGATTATACAGTGGAAGTGAGAAATAGATTTAAGGGACTAGATCTGATAGACAGAGTGCTTGAAGAACTATGGATGGAGGTTCATGACATCATACAGGAGGCAGTGATCAA